>NC_053436.1:60355710-60432087 GCF_007990345.1 Gossypium hirsutum | reverse complement strand
ATTCTAGGTTCAAATCTCATTTTCCGGGATCTAAACATCATATTTTACTTATTCAATTATTGTCTTATTCAAAACAGTCCTTAACTCAAACTTTGGAAAAATTACAATTTTGCCCCTAAACTTTTGCATATTTATGCTTTTGCCCCTAGGCTTGGGAATTAAACTTCATCCCTTATTCTTATGTTTTATGACATGCTGATCACTTTTCCATTCTATGGAAACATCAAATTCTCACTCTAACATATACTTATGACTATTAGGTATTTTTACCGATTAAGCCCTTTTACTCGTTTTCACTCAAACCCGAGTAGCACAAGTTGTCTAACATAACTTAAAACCTCTTATTATATCATAAAACAACAAAATAAACACATTTCACCTATGAGTATTTTTCCAAATATGAACCCTAGCTTAAATTATTGCTAGAATAAGCTTAATCAAATTATTGGGATTCCAAAAACGTAAAGAACTTGAAAACGGGGTTAGAACGGACTTACTATTGAGCTTGGAAAGCTTGAAAACCCTAGCCATGGCTTCCCCCATGCTAATTTCGGCCTCCATGAAAAAAATGAGTCAATTTTGGTTTTATTTTCCCTTTTTATTTCTTTTAATTACCAAATGACCAAAATGCCCTTCCTTACTAAACTTTCAAAAATTCCATCCATGTCCAATTTCTGTCCATCACTTAGAAATTGGTAAAATTTATATTTAAGACCTCCTAATTAATATTTCAAAGCAATGTCATACTAGAAACTTCTAGAATGCAAGTTTTGCAACTTATTCAATTTAGTCCCTAACTTCAAATTGAGCACTTTATGCATAGAATTTCTTCACGAAATTTTCACACAATCATGCAATCATATCATAGACCTCAAAATAATCATAAAATAATTATTTCTATCTCAAATTTTGTGGTCCCGAAACCTCTGTTCCAACTAGACCCAATTTTGGGCTATTACACTTAAATTTAATTTGAAAGTATATTTCATGGTATATATACATATGTGAGGTATTAAGTTATATGAATTGGTTTGATTAATGAGTTAGTTGATGGTTGAATTTATGTGGTATTACTTATGTGCATTAGATTATGCTTTAGACTTATTTTGGAAATTATGTTTCATGGTATACTTGTGATGTTTTAATATGTGTTTCGATTTTAGTAAGGATGAAATTTGGTATAAACATGAATATGATTATTTAGTTATATGTTAATGTCATGTATGAGTAGGTGTATGTATATTTGCTTTGGTTATTTAGTGAGTTAAAATAGGTTATAATGCATGTTTATATTTGGCTAACCTTAAATAAATTAAAAGTTATATGTTTATGATATGTTCACATATGAATTAACGTTTTAGGTTCGATCATAGATAGCAAAGAATGAACAAAAAAATTTAAATTCATATTGAAGTTGTACTAAATGACAGAATGTTGGCTAATTTTTTGGTAATGAGTATGTAATTTTAGGCATGGTAATAAGCATGCGAAATGGGTATACTTTTTGGTTGTTGTTGGTGCTCAAAATGGTTCGATTCATTATGATCTTATGCGCATAAATGGTGATAATAAAATAGGTACAATTACTCATTTGGTAACTATGTTTAGATATAATTTATTACTATTAGTAAATATACACATATAGTATAAACAACTATGGTCATAATGTAATGTTGCTATGGTACTTATGTTTTATGTGGTTCAATATGCGCATGGTCTAATGACCAGAAAAGAGGTATGTTTAGTCTTAAATGATATTTATTTAAGTGAAGTATATTTAAATGTTTGAATATTGCCATGTGGATTTTTTTACTTAAAATAATGTATAAAGTTTGTTTGTTCATAGTGACTAATATCCATATTACATATGTGAGTGATATTTAAGTTGAGTATTATGGCTGATTTAGTTTTAAAATGTGCATGTGTATTAAATACGAAATGTTATGTTTGATACTCAATTTATGATAAATGGATGCAATATGTCTGGTAAATTTTGTGTGATGATTTATGTATATACTTGAATAAATTATTAAATATACCAATGATAGTAATATAGTAGTTTTGAGTTTAAAATTGAATAAGATAAGTGTTTTGATGAGTTTAAATTATGAATGCACGAAATGTATTAAATGTCTATTTTGTACTATGATATGTTCGATAATGCCTTGTAACCCTAATTCAGCGACAGGTATGGGTTAGGGGTGTTACATAGTGTGTTTGAGTCTAGCTAGACATGCCATATTTCTAAACTGTGATAGTGTGATGATTCCTGATGATTAAAATGTGTTTTATCGTAGCAGATGGCGTGGAAAGTAATGCACCCGCTCCTGCTCAATGGGCTGCGTCGGTTGATTCTAGGTAAACTTCGAGTAGCCACGAGGGAGAGGCTAAGCAAGGCTTCTTCCAGATAATGAACAAATGGTTCACATAGAATATCTGGACAAATCCGGCTGTTCAACAACCCCCACCCCTGCCTAATCCTCTTCAGATACATGTGGTATCTCAAGTTATTGATCTGATGAGATTAAATAAGCCCCCGGTTGGTATAATAAAAAAACACGGGGCTGAAGAATTCAGAGCCACTGTTGATGATGATGCTAAGCGAGCTGAATTCTAGCTCGATAATACTATTCGTGTGTTTGATGAGAAATCCTATATGCTTGGCGAGTGTATAAAAAGTGTTGTATCCTTACTTCGAGATTTTGCGTATCACTGGTGGAATACATTAATATCAGTAGTTCTGAAAAGAATGGGTGACCTAGGAGTTCCTTCAGACTGAATTCCGTAAGAAATACATTAGTTAGAGTTTCATTGATCAAAAGCTCAAAGAATTCTTGAAGTTGAAACAGGGTCGTATAGCCGTATCAGAGTATGAACAGGGTTCATGAGACTCAGCAAATATGCCCGGGAATGTCTTTCGACTGAAGCTATAATGTGTAAAAGATTTGAAGATGGGTTGAATGAAGACATTAAGCTGTTAGTCAGAATACTAGAAATAAAAGAGTTCGTTGTACTAGTCAAGTGAGCATGCAAAGCCGAAGAGCTCAAGAAAGAGAAAAAAAGCTGACTTTGAAGCTAGAGATTCACGAAAAGGATTATCGGGTAAAACATTTCAGTCAGTATCAAAGATATTTCGAGATGATTTTAGCTGTTAAAAGGCTACTGCGGTCTATTCTAGACATGATCGAGACAGACACCCAAGAGTTCGAGAGCTACCTCAGTAGCTACTGTTGGTAACATCCGACTGAACCAACCTGAGTGCAAACATTGTGGTAAACGACATCTCGGTAGTTGTAGATAGAATGATAGCATTTTTTTTCAATGAGGATTGATGGATCACTTCATTCGTGAATGCCATGAGTTGGTTGAGCAAGACATGAACCAGAATACAAGGCTGAGTAACACGACAGCTCGAGGTAGACCACCCAGAAATATGGATTATGTGAGTGGTAGTCAGAGGGGAACTAAAGACACGACTGTTAGATCTGAGGCTTGTGCACCTGCCAGAGCTTATGCTATTCGCGCTCAAGAAGAAGCTTCGTCTCTAGATGTGATTACTGGTATTTTCACTCTCTATGATACTAGTGTTGTTGCATTGATTGATCCTGGATTGACTCATTCTTATGTATGTGAAACTTTAGTATCCAGTAAGACTTTGCTTGTTGAGTCTACTGAGTTTGTGATTAGAGTGTCGAACCCCTTAGGCCAGTGTGTTTTGTTGATAAAGTATGCAAGAATTGTCCGTTGATAATTTGAGATTCATGTTTTCTGGCTGATTTGATGTTGTTTCCATTTGACGAGTTTGATATAATTATGCATATAGATTGGCTAACGTTGCATGATGCTATTGTGAACTTCAAATGGAAGACTATTGATTTTCGATGCCAGAATGACGAGAATATTCTGATTGAGTCTAGTGATTTGAATGGTTTACCGGTAGTGATTTCTTCGATGTTAGCTCAGAAATATGTGAGAAAGGGTTGTGAAGCTTACTTTGCCTATGTGCTCGACTCTAAATTGACCAAAAATAAGATTGAATCAATACCAGTTGTGTGTGAGTATCCGGATGTGTTTCCTGAAGAATTACCAGGTTTACCACCAATTCAAGAAATAGAGTTTGGCATTGAGCTAGTGATGGGACAACTCCGATTTTGATAGCTCCGTACAGAATGGCACCGACTGAATTAAAAGAATTGAAAACTCAGTTGCAAGAATTGACTGATAGAGGCTTTGCGTACCGAGTTTTTTCTTCCTGGGGTAAACAGGTTTTATTTGTGAAAAAGAAAGAAGGAACTATGATAATGTACATCGACTACCGACAGCCCAATAAGGTGACTATAAAGAATAAATATCCTTTTCCATGAATAGACGACTTGTTCGATCAGTTGAAAAGGGCTACAGTGTTTTCAAAGATAGATTCAAGATCAGGTTACTATCAGCTGCGAGTTAAAGACTGTAACGCCCCAAAAATTTAGAGTTTTTAATTTTGTATTATTTGACACAAATTACATGTTTGCTTTACTGGCTTAGTGATTTGAGTGGGCTTGGGAGTGTTTGAGAAGCCTAGGTTTAAGTCTTAGCTGTTGTTAATTTTCAGTATTGCTCTTAAATAAATCTGGACACTATCATTTAGGCCTTACAAATAATAGTGCTTGTTTTATTACATAAAGAGAGCGTGTGGCCTATTGGCAAGGTGGCGTGTTGCTTTTGCTGGGGGACTTGAGTTTGAGTCCTGGGTTGTGCAATGGACTAATTGTTTTACTGTTGAGCTGGGTAGGTAGTGGAGTTGGACTGAGACTCTAAGGTTGAATTGGTCATGAGAGTTTGAATAGAGTTTGAATGAAATGTTGGAGTGTTTTGTGGAGAGAATTAGGGAGAGATATTAGGAGAAAATCAAGGAGTTTGAGGGTGTGGATGTGGTAATGCCGAATTGGGTTTCTAGCTACTCAAAATTTTGGCTGTAACTCTTTTAGGGGAGTATTCCTCGTTTTGGTTTCTCATTTTGGCATGCATTGTTCTCTCTGGCTGAATATTTTTGGTTCGTAAAAAATGTAAATTGCAATTTGGTCAATTGCTACTAAACTGAATGCTTCTTTGTACCTTTCAAGTCTGTGGTTTCTGTCATTCAATTTTCTCTTCTAGTCGAAACTCTTTTTTCTCTCTTCTCAATATTTCATTTCCTTCTTCCCTCTTTGCTCCCTTTTTGTTGGTGAACCGGTTGGTTACTGTCCTTTCTTTTCCTCTTTTTCATCCATTTCGGTTGGTGTCATTGGTTCATGATCGATTTTCTCCTCCTTATCTCTTTATATTGTTGCGGTTTGACAACTGTGGTACGTACATTCGACTCTTGCTTGTTTTTCTTTAATCTTTTTTTGGTTATCTCTGCTTTAAGCCGAATGCTCCTCCCTTCTCTTGTTCTCTTATAGCCGATTCTTGTCCTCTTCTTTTAGGCATACTATTCTTTTGATTTTCAGAAGTTTCCTCGAAAAGTGAAAGAGTTTTGGTGATATTTAGCTGTCAAAACTGTTTTTTTATCCCTCGATTTAAGGTAAGTATGTGGGCTAGCATATGGGGTGTTGGTCGAATACCCTATCTTTGGTTTTGAGTGTTACTAAGGCAATAGGTTTTGATTCAAGTCTTTCGATTATGCGATTATTGTTAATGGGTTCCTTGGATAATGCAACTTTTCAGCAAAAGAGGGTGTGGCCAACCTTAGATTATCATTATTGACGGGTTAAACTTCATTCGTGGATTAAGGCAAGTGTTGTTGCTGTTCTTTTTGGGGCTAAGTATTAGTAAGAGAGTGTTGACCCTAATGCCAAACGTTTAACCGAATGTCTTGATTAATGTAGGTTCATGTTTGAAGGCTTTTTGGAAGTATTTGTAACCAAGTATGTAATCACACCCCCTTTCAATGGTAAAATAGCAAAAGTCGAAAAGCCGAAGATACGGCATTTGAGGCCACACGAGCGTGCGATTTCTCGTGTGGTAAACCAAGCCATGAATCATGGGTGTAAGCCTGTAGAGGCCACTAGGGGCGTTCTCATGGGCTTAGGCTATTTTGGGCCATATTGGGCCGAAATGGGTCGTGTGGGCTCAATGGGCTCGTGGGCTCTACACAGATGAAATCCATGATACGTGGCAAATACTGGGCTGGGTTGTGTAGTTCGCATAGCCATGGCTAAACCTGGGCTAAATGGGCCACTTGAGCATGTGGGCCTATTTGGGCCAAATAACGGGCCTCGAGCCTATCTACACCGTTATGGCCGCTACACCCCTAGTGATATAATGACTAATGTGTCTAAGATGTATATGACTGTACTAAGCATGACATTTTACATACACGTTTATTTATGACATGACATTCTGCATGGGGTTCTGATTCTGTTAAGGAGGAAGTGTACTGTTGCTCATAGCTTTACCACATATACTGATACTGGTAGCTCTACTACGTTACTATTATTGGCAGCTTTGTTGCGATATTTTTGTGTTGGTTGGGTGGGTCGACCTTGTCCCAACATGGTGTGTTAGTGATATGTAGTGGTGTGTTGGCTGGATTGGGTTAGGTTGCATTACTGTACTGTATTGGGCTAAGGCCCACTCTGTACTACTTCTGAATAAGGCTCAGGCCCAGTCTGTTACTGTATGTTGTATACCAATTGACTGATAGGGGGTTGGCCCAGTCTGTTACTGTATGTTGTATACCAATTGACTGATAGGGGGTTGTACACTGAGTTTTCATAAACTCACTCTTTCTTTTTGACTATTCAGGTAATCCCCAGGTATAAGTGATTTGGTGCTGCAAGGGACTTGGAGGTGGCCACACGACTGGAATTGATTTACATTTGGTTTTATTTATACTTAAAGTTTCATTTTGGGTTTATGTTTTTGTAATAAGGCCATTTACAGGATATAATTTTTAATTGGGCTTTTATTTATTTACTTAAAACTACTAGCTTTAAGAAGTTGTGTTTCCAAAATAATAATTGTTTTTCAAAAATACGTGTCTTGTGTCCATATGAGTAAGTCAGTATGTATAACCTATTTTGACACAGCCTAAACACACGGGTGTGTCTAACACTGTGTTAGGCACACGACCTAATTACACAGGCGTGTCACCTGTACTTGTTTGAAAAATGTTTAAGTTTTAGGGAAATTTTGTATGTCTTCGGTTTAGTCCCGACTCCTTTCTAATGTATGTTTTAGGTCTCGATAACCTATATAAGGGACTTTATATTGATATTTGATCTTTGATACTTTGATGATTATGAAATGTATGTTAATTGTTCTGATTCGTCTGGTAAAGCCTTTAACCTTAGTCTAGCGGCGGATATAGGTCAGGGTTGTTACATGTTTGAGTGGTCAAAAAAGTGCCAAAAAAGTTTTGATCAGTTGAAGGCTTTGTTGACTGAAGCTCCTGTGCTAGTTCAGCCAAAATCGGGTAAAGAATTCGTAACCTTTAGTGATGCATCTTTGAATGGTTTGGGTTGTGTTTTGAAGCAGGAAGGAAAAGTTATAGCTTATGCCTCGAGACAATTAAAGCCACATGAAAAGAACTATCCGACGCATGATTTGGAATTGGCAGCCATTGAGTTTGCATTAAAGATTTGGCGCCACTATCTTTTCGGTGAGAAATGTCACGTTTATTTCGATCACAAAAGCTTAAAATAATTGATGACTCAGAAAGATTTGAATCTACGTCAACAAAGAAGGTTAGAGTTGTTAAAAGATTACGAGCTTGTAATTGACTACCATCCGGGAAACGCCAATGTAGTTGCTGATGCTCTAAGTCGAAAATCTCTGTTTGCTCTGCGTGCAATGAATGCTCATATGGCTCTATCTTATGATGGCTCAATTGTAGCTGAGTTGAAAGCGAGACCATTATTTATGCAATAAATTTGCGAAGCTTAAAAAGTCGATAATGAATTGTTAGTAAAACGAGCTTAATGTGATTCGAATATTGATTCAGAATTTCGAGTTGATGCTGAGGGTTGTTTGAGATTCAGAGGCCGAATATGTGTTCTAAGAAATTTAGAGTTGATTCAGATGATTTTAAAAGAAGCTCATAGCAATCAGTTATCTATTCACCCGGGTAGTACAAAAATGTATAATGATTTGAAACAGCTTTACTGGTGGTATAGTATGAAACGATATATCTCTGACTTTGTTTCGAAATTTTTAATCTGTCAACAAGTTAAAGCCAAGCATCAGGTACCATTCGGGTTACTTCAACCGATTATGATACCCGAGTGGAAATGGGACAAAGTCACGATGGATTTTGTATCTGGTTTGCCTTTATCACTGGGTAAGAAATATGTGAGCTAGGTTGTTGTGGATAGATTGAGTAAATTGGCTCATTTCATTCTGATTCACCGAGATTACTCATTTGATAAGCTTGCTGAGTTGTACATTTCTCAGATTGTGAGATTGCACGGAGTACCTATTTCTATTGTTTCGGATAGAGATCCGAGGTTCACATCACGATTTTGGAAGAAACTGTAGGATGTATTAGGTACGAAACTACATTTTAGCACCACTTTTCACCCACAAACAGATAGTCGGTCTGAATGAATTATTCAAATACTGGAAGATATGTTAAGATGTTGCATTCTTGAGTTTGAAGGTACGTGGGAACGATACTTACCACTAATTGAATTTACGTATAATAATAGCTTTCAATCGAGTATCAAAATGGCTCCTTATGAGGCTTCGTACAATTGCAAATGTCAGATACCTTTATATTGGACTGAACTCAGTGAGAATAAGATACACGGGGTCTATTTGATCAAAGAGACTGAACAGAAAGTGAAAGTCACTTGTGATAGTCCAAAAGCAGCCTCAGATTATCAGAAATCGTATGCAAACTTGAAATGAAAAGTTATTGAGTTTCAGATCAGGGACAAAGTGTATTTAAAAGTCTCACCGTGGAAGAAAATACTCTGATTCGGTCGTAAAGGTAAATTGAGTTCGAGATTTATTGGGCCGTATGAGATTATTGAGCATATAGGCCCGGTTGCTTACAGACTGTTGCTGCCACCTAAGTTAGAAAAGATCCATAACGTGTTTCATGTATTGATGCTTCGACGATATCGATCTGACCCATCACATGTGATTTCCCCGTCTGAGATTCGATCCGTTATGACCTATGAAGAAGAATCATTCAGATTTTAGATCGCAAGGTTAAAGAATTAAGAAATAAGAAAATTTCTTTAGTGAAAGTCTCATGGCATCGACACGGGGTTGAAGAAGCCACGTGGGAGCCTGAGGATGCTATGAGAGATCGGTACCCAAACCTATTTGCCGGTAAGATTTTCGGGGACAAAAATCCTAAAGGGGGAGAGTTGTAATAGCTGAAGTTAGACCCTATTCAGAACAGTGGTTTCGGGATCACAAATCTGAGTCATAAAAATATTCTAATATTATTTTTGGTGTCTACAGCATGTTAATTTATGTGTTAAAAATTTCGTGTGAAAACTTTATCATTTGTGTGCTCGATTTAATTAAAAGGACTTAATCGTGTAAATTGTAAAAGTGGCTAGCTAATTGTTAAAGTGCTACATTGCTATTGTTTTTATAATGTGCAGTCCTTAAGATGTAATTTGACCGTTGGAAACATACATGGACAAAAATGGACAACCATTATATAGTTTATAATTAAATATTTAAGGTTAAAATAGTAAAAAGTAAAATAATTAGTAAAATAATAAAATAAACATGAAATGGTCATGTATTTTAGTTTATATTTGGTCAAAACTTCAAAATAAAAAGAAAGAAAAAGAACAAGCTAGGTTCGACCTTGTCCAAGCCTGATTCAAGGTTAGTTTTTGTTTGGTTTTTTTTTATAATTTTTACGTTTTTGAGATCTTTGCTTCGAGTACTAGCTAGCCCATGCTTGAATTTTTGAATTTCATGATGTAATTCAATTGCCATTGTGGATAGTTTGATGATTTTTGTGTTCGATGATGAAAAATAAATATATGTTGTTAGATTGTCAAGTTTAATTAAATGATATTTTATAAAAATGTCTATTTAGTACTAAATTGTGAATTTTGTAAATTGATGGGTCAAAATGTGAAATAAATGAAACATATGGGTTTTTATGTATTATGGATAAATTCAGCCTAACATGGGTGTGTTCAAATTTTGAATATTTTGTGTTTTATGAAATAGGGAATAAATTGTAAAAAAATGAAATGTTAGGGGAAAAAGTGTAATTTACCCATTTATGTGTTTTTGGATGAATTTGATCTAATATTTCATTAAATAAGTTTACGTTATATTAATTTAGATCAAGAAAAGAGAAAATCAGATTTGGATCGAGGGAAATCTAAAGTTGTTGAATAGTCGACCCAGTCTATTCGTCTTCATACGAGGTAAGTTCATAAGTAAATATATGTCGTTAAATTCGATTGTATATATATATTTGTGCTAAATTGAACTATTGCTTGTATATATATGTTCAAGCCGAATTAGTTTAAGTATGGAGAAGTATTTATAAGCTTGAATCGATCGATTTGTGAGGTCCAGAAGTCTCGTACGAACCTTAGGAATAGTTAGGATACATATGTCATGACATAGGATTCCGATATGTGATTTCGTGTAAGACCTCGTCTGGGACGTTAGCACCGATTTGTGATTTGCGTGTAAGACACTATCTACAACAGTGGCATCGTTATGTGATTACATGTAAGACCACGTCTAGGACATTGGCGTTGTACGAGCTTTTCGACTATCTGAGTATCCTTATTGATTCAGAATGGTTCAACGGGGAACATCAAGTTAAGATCGAATGTGAAATCGAGCTAAAAAGTCAGGTGTGTACTAAGTTAAATGATTGAATAGTAAGGTAAGTTTATACTTATATGAATATATGAAATGTGTATTTTGAAAGTGAGACTTAAATATGCTTAGAATTATATGTATATTCGGCCAAGATGAAAAATAATGTAGAAGTATATGTATGGATATTTGAAGTTGCAAGCTTGATAATTGTATTTGTGTTTATGGTTAATATAATTAGGTTTAATTAAATTGAATTATGAATATCATTGAAATGATTTATTTGCTTATGACTTACTAAGCTATTAAAGCTTACTCTCTATGTGTATGTTCTTTTTTTTTATAGATTTTGGAAGCTAGTTACAAGCTCAGGGATCGTCAGAGAAATCTGCCACACTATCAATCACTTTTGTGGTATTTTATAAGTTTGAACTTGAACCTATGGCATGTATAGGCTAGTTATTGTGTTTGATTTTGAAGTATGTATATATTGATAGCCATGCGAAAATGGCTTGATTATAATGTTGAAGTTTGTGTGTATGTGGCTATGACTTAAATTTAATTTGGAAGTATATTTCATGGTATATATATACATATGTGAGGTATTAGGTTATATGAATTGGTTCGATTAATGAGTTAGTTGATGGTTGAATATATGTGGTATTACTTATGTGCATTCGGTTATGCTTTAGACTTATTGTGGAAATTATGTTTCATGGTATCATTGTGATGTTTTAATATGTGTTTCGGTTTGAGTAATGATGAAATTTGGTATAAACATGAATATGATTATTTAGTTATATGTTAATGTCATGTATGAGTAGGTGTATGTATATTTGCTTTGGTTATTTAATGAGTTAAAATAGGTTATAATGCATGTTTATATTCGGCTAACGTTAAATAAAATAAAAGGTATATGTTTATGATATGTTCACATATGAATTAACTATTTAGGTTCGGCCATAGATAGCAAATAATGAACTAAAATTTTTAAAGTCATATTGAAGTTGTTTTAAATGACCGACTATTGGCTAATTGTTTGGTAAGGAGTATGTAATTTTAGGAATGGTAATAAGCATGCGAAATGGGCATACGTTTTGGTTGTTATTGGTTCTCAAAATGGTTCGATCCATTATGATCTTATGCGCATAAATGGTGATAATAAAATAGGTACAATTACTCATTTGGTAACTATGTTTATATATAGTCTATTACTATTAGTAAATATACACTTCTAGTATAAACAACTATGGTCATGATGTAATATTGCTATGGTACTTATGTTTTATTTGGTTCAATATGCGCATCGTCTAGTGACTAGAAAAGAGGTATGTTTAGTCTTAAATGATATTTAATTAAGTGAAGTATATTTAAATGTTTGATTATTGCCATGTGGATGATTTTACTTAAAATAATGTATAAAGTTTGTTTGTTGATAGTGACTACTATCCATGTTGCATATGTGAGTGGTATTTAAGTTGAGTATTACGGCTCATTTAGTTTTAAAATGTGCATGTATATTGATTATGAATGTTATGTTTGATACTCAACTTATGATAAATGGACGCAATATGTCTGGTAAATGTTGTGTAATGATTTATGTATATACTTGAATAAAATTTTAAATATACCAATGATAGTAATATAGTAGTTTTGAGTCTGAAATTGAATAAGATAAGTGTTTTGATGAGTTTAAATTACGAATGCAAGCAATCTATTAAATGTCTATTTTGTACTGTGATATGTCCGGCAATGCCTCGTAATCCTAATTCGGCGACAAATATTGGTTAGGGGTGTTACATATGCATTAGTGTTAGTGGCCTAGCATCCAAAAGGTCAACAGTCGTTTTCTTTCTTCCAATTTCGGTCAAACAAAGCATGGAGAAGATGATACATATTTTATTTCTTTTAATTTTAAGTTGATATTATTATTTTACAATTTTAACCTTAATGATAAACCATTAAAATTACTTAATGCATGTCCATAAATGACCACTAACATTAAAAATGGTCTAATTACCACATAAGGACATCCACTTTAATATTTCATAGCTGTTAGACACCTTTAACTAATAGAACTCCACTTTTACACTTTACGTGATTTAGTCGTTTTTATCAAATTAAGCACTCAAACGATAAAATTTCTTAACGGAAATTTCACACAATCATATTATCATGATGTAAACATAAAAATAATAAAAAATAATTATTTCAACTTCAGATTCATGGTCCCGAAACCACTGTTCTGATTTGACTAAAAACAGACTATTACACCATAGGTCTTGTTTAGGGACCTTGTTCGACCCAATATTTTAAAAACATGCAAGGTTTTTAATTTTTAGTTTCAATAATGAATGATCAATATATTCATGACAAGTACATGTGACATCCCCCCCTAATCCATGTGGCATGCTTAACTCATATATGCATGAACATACATTCATGGTCATATAAATATCATCAAGCTCATAAATTTAAAAGCATAAAATTTAAATGACTTTGAGCTACCAAAGTTAACATGATTCTATCCTAGAAAAATAATAAAATTATAAAATTACAGAATTCACCCAAAGCATATTTTGGGTCTTTAATGTTACCATGGTCTTTTGTTGTGGTACGAGTTCACGATTTCATTGCCATTGTCTTTTCATTGCCATTTCCATGTCGCCCCTCACCACTATTGGGTCATCATCGGACCACTGTCAGTTCCATGTTGTGTGTAAATAACTAATGCAATTGTGCAACTGTACACGTCATTCAACTAATAAAGTGATAAGTAAGTTTCGTCTCAACAGGAATTGAAAATTGGTAAGAAATTGAGTAAGTTATTATGATCCTATTGACTATACTGAATAGTAGGAAATACTCTTGAATTGAATAGGATGTTTGTATAATGAATTAATGAAATAAATTGCTAAAAAAATAGAATTGATATGGCTAAAAAAATGTAGTGGCAAATTACAGAGAAAAGCAGAAGTAATTATGTTGTTAAATGAATAGGGCTGGAATTGTTTAGATGAAATGCTCATATCATGATAATGCCATGGAAAAAATTGTCTAATCAACTACTCAGAGAATCAATACTATAACCTTCCTCTTTCGATAGCGAGATCTTAAGCTAAAATTCTAAGTTACTGTATATTTACAGAGTTTCGGGTTAATAACTACAATGAACATTCTTCTCTGCACAACTCGCAACATCAATTTCTCGAGTGCTATGAATATTCTGACAAGTATTCGCTTGCATCAAATGATTCAATATCTAGTATATTTAACCTTTTCTGTAACACCCCAAACCCGGCCTAGACGTTATGGCTGAATTTGGCGATGTCACATTGAAGTGTTTTTCGTAAAGCATGGTATCGTTTGCATAGCCCAACCTTTGCTAAGCCTCTTTGTGTGATCTAAAAGATGATTTAAAACTTGCGTTGCTATCAAAAGTATTTACTTTAAAACGTTATTAATTTCAAAATCTCGTTTCTAGCGAAAACTTTTTAAAACAGCTGTGTACTAGCGTTTACTTGTAAAACGTTGTTTTCTTGCAGTAGCTCTTAAAACTGTTTACATATTCGCGGTATTTTTTGAAAAACATTGATCTTTTGAAAATTCGTGTCCTACTGCTAGCAGTTATAATTTAATATAAGTATACCCCAAATTAAACGTTAAAAATTTAAAGAGGCCTTATTACAGAAAATACCCAAATTAAAATACTTATAATTTAAAAGTCAAAAATAGAAGCATGCGCGGTTTTGCGGCCACCTAAAAGTCCCTCGCAGCACCGATCCGCCTAAGGATTACCTGTACAGTTAAAACAAATGGGTGAGTTTATGAAAACTCAGTGTGTAATCCCTTAATAACCAAACAACCAAACATACAGTGAACAAATACAGTCTGGGCCTAAGCCTATATCAGTAACAGTGGCAATATTTGTAACACCCCGAATTTGGGCCTAGAAGTATTGGGCCTTGAGTGCAAGTCCGTAAGGAGGTTGTATATAGGTATTTAATTGTGCAATGAAATAACACAATTAAATGTCTGCTTTGGTGGTTGATGGCCCTGAGAAGTGTTAGAGAAATCTTGGGTTCAAACATGGGCTTTAGCAAAAAATTTTGTATTAAGAGAAGAAAAACCTAGATGCTTGGATGAGGGTTTTTAAATTATTGTGTTAAATAAATGACACAAGGAAGCTTGTAGTCTAGTGGTTGTGGCGTCATTAAGGTTGTATAGGAGCCTGGGTTCAAGCCTTAGCTCTTGCAATTTATTTTGGTTTTTTTTAAGGGAACCTAGACTTTGGCCTTTAGACCTTATAATTAATTGGGGATAAAATATGACACAAAAAGCCTTGTTGCTTAGTGGAAAGTAGCGTGTGGAGCATCTGAGGGGAGGCATGGGTTCGAATCCCATGGCAAGCAAGGAGCATTTATTTTGCTAACAGGGGGCGGCAAGAGTTGGTGTTGAATTTAAACTCTGATGTTGGAGGGATCCAACATCGGGAAGCTAACATAAGAGTGGTTGCGAAGCTGGCTTTGAATAGAGGGAACCATGAGGAGAGTAAATGTACCTTTCTTGGCTGATCCCTTTCGTTGTATGGCGTGCTCGTTTGGGTTGAGCGTCGGCTAAGAGTGCTCAGAGCTTGGATTAACTCCAGACGCCAATCAGGTGTATATTTCTCGCTACTCTAGCTGTAGGATGGCTACTTCGGGCCGTGATAGGCCGAAAGGGGTCATGTGGGCCCAATGGGCCTACGGGCCCAATTGGATAAGTTGTTTGATTGTGTAGTAAATATTAGACTAGGCTAGGTGAATCTCATATCTGTGGCTAGATCTAGGCTAAAAAGGCCACACGAGCGTGTGGGCCCATTTGGGCCGAGAATAGGCTTTAGGCCCACTCGTATTATTATCCTTGTTTAGAATACTTTAGTTTACCAAATTACTGAAATACCCTCAAATTGTAAAATTACCAAAGTACCCTCGATTTATAGAATTACCGTTTTACCCTCGATTTACAGAATTACTGTTTTACCCTTAATTTACAAAATTATTATTTTACCCTCGATTTACAAAATTACTAAAATACCCTCAGTTTATAAAATTACCAAAATACCCTCGATCAGTAAAATTACCAAAATACCCTAGTCTGTAAAATTGCTAAAATACCATTGGTTTGTAAAATTACTGAAATACCCTCAATTTGTAAAATTATCAAAATACCCCTAGTTTGTAAAATTACCAAAATACCACTGGTTTATGAAATTACCGAAATACCCTTAATTTGTAAAATTACCAAAATACCCCTAATTTACAAAGTTATGGAAATACCCTTGACTTTCTAAAAATTATGGAAATACCATTGGTTTAACAAAATTACTGAAATACCCTTGGTTTATAGATTTACCAAAACACCCTTGTAGGATGAAATGACTAAAATACCCCTATTAGGTAAAAAGACCGTAAAGCCCCTGTAGGGTAAAGAGACCGTAAAGCCCCTATAGGGTAAAGTGACCGTAATACCCCTGTATGGTAAAATGACGAATGTGCCCTTATGTTCCGTATGACTGATGTGCTTAGGATTTACATATATTGATATTGGATTAGTTAAGTTTGAGTGACAGGTGGTGGTTATCGTAGGCGATTGATTTCGGAAACGTTTCAACTTCAACCCATAACAAGTGTGTACTAACCCTTGTAATAGCTTAGATTAATATTTGCTGAGAAGCCGAAATGCTAAAATACCGATATTTCGGGAACTTGTTATGTTGCGTTTGGGTAGATGCGATAAATACGATAAGATCGGTGTTTGGACCGATGGAACAGGTAAGAACTCAATTTTGTGCACGATGGTAAGTTGGGCCTCAATGGGCTGAAATTGGCCCAATGGGCTTTCAGACCCATTTGGGTAGAATTGATAGAAAATGGAATTTGGAAAAGTTGCACGTTCACACGGTTAGTATTGTTGTAATATTTGGGTTAAGTAGGCTAAATCAGCATTCGTAGAGCCCATTAGGGGTTTTGGGCCCAAAACCCGAATTTGATAAAGTGGGTTAAAGATCATTGTTTAAACACTCGGAAATATTGATAATTGTAATGAACATGGAAAATCCTGATATTTGGTAAAATTATGAAAATACCTTTGTAATGTGAAAAATGACTGTTTTGCCCTTGTGGGCAAGTGACTGACTTGGACTGTGTGGTTGACAGATTGATTGTGAATATATGTTGGTGATATGAATGACTTGACTGTGATTGTTTATTCAAATATGGGCATGACATTCTGCATACATGACATGTTGCATTGGGTTGGGTTTTTATATGGATGGAGGAAGTGCAAAAGGGCTTATGCCCCAGTTTATTGAAAAGGGCTTATGCCTCAGTTTATCGAAAAGGGCTTTGCCCCAGTTTATCGAAAGGGCTTTGCTCCAGTTATTAAAAGAGGCTAGGCCTCTAGATATATGATAAAGTAGCTATGCTGCCAGTGGTGTGTTGGTTGGGTGGGTTGAATCATTCCCTACATGGTGTGTTGGTTGGTACGGGTGGAGAGTAGCGGATGGTGGATCGAGTAGTCTCCCCAAATGGGCTTGCATACATCCATTGACATTACATGTGATATTGAAATGGACCTAAGGGCCATACCGTTTACAGTAAAGGCTTCGGCCCAATGATATGATTTATGAAAAGGCTTCGGCCCAGTGATATAATTTATGAAAAGGCTTCAACCCAGTAACCATTAAATGAAAGGCTTCGGCCCAGTATATGTCAAGACTAAATAGGGCTTTGGCCCAGATTGTACTGATATTGTGTTTTCACTATTTGTTTGTTATTGGGATTACACACTGAGTTTTCGTAAACTCACCCCATTTCTAACTGTGCAGGTAATCCCTAAGCTTAGATGGTTTGAAGCTACGAGGGACTCGGAGATGGCCACACTACTGTTTCTGTTTCTTTTAATTGCAATAAGTAGCCGATTTATTTCTTTATAAGTTTTATCTTATTAATATTATTGTTTGGTTTTGAGTTGTAATAAGGCCATTTTAATTATTTTTCTGGGATTATTTTATCTTTAATAACTTTAATCTGTTTGTTAATAAATGGGCTAGACTTAGGACGTGTTTCCAAAATGATAATTGTTTTCAAAATAACACCACGCCACGATTATCCAATTTATCAAAGATTTCAACTTAAATAAATTACAACTCGATTTAACCAAGTGTGGCAATGGTTGTAGGCATGTCTAGGATTGGATCCATTAGAAGAGCTTGGTACTTAAGCAGCCTTCATGGCTCACCTCCTCTGTTATGGATTTCTACCTGGTGCCTAGCTCCCATTCACTTTGTTAGCTTAACAAAAGTCAATTTTTAAAGCACTAAAATGAAACATGGGTTTTTAACTTCAATGTGGCACATCAGATTCGGCCATAACGTCTGGGCCGGGTTTGGGGTGTTACATTATCAGTTTGGGCTTTAGCCCATCTCAATATAGAAATAGTCATGTGTTTGGGCCTTGGCCCATTGCAGTAACAATAAACAGTATGCAAGTCCTACCCAACCAGCCTCTACACACCACTCTGTCCAGCCCTACACTCCATGTGGGGATAAAATCAACCCACCCATCCCTACACACCATAATAGCACTAGTTGCGGCACTAAACAGTATTTGCAACAGAGCTGCCAGTATAATAGGCTTAGAGCCATCAGTGATTTGTAGCAGAGCTGTCAGTACAGTACATTTCCTCCAATCATATAAAAACCCACCACCATGCAATGCATCATGCCACATGTCATGTCATATCATAATATTATACATGTACTCAACACAGTTACAATAGCATGCTAAAATATAAACATACATCACATAGGGGTAAAACAGTCATCTTACCATAAAAGAACAAAATAGTAATTTTACCTTATAAGGGCAAAACAATAATTTTACCACATAAAGGCAAAACATTCATTTTACCTCATAAGGGCAAAACAATCATTTTACCACAAAAGGGCAAAACAGTTATTTTATCGATTAAGGGTCCAGGTACGCTTACCGACCCAACAGAAGGTCCACAGTCGTCTTAGGGTGACCCGTGCAACCTTAACAGTCAAACAGTAAAAATGGGCCTAAAGCCTATATTGTGGGCCCACGTGGGCACATAAGCCCGTGTGGCCCACATAGCCCAAAAATGGCCTTGGCCATGTTGATTACACAGCCTAGCCCAATATTCTCCACACGTTCGTGTGATTTAACCGTGTGGGGGCCACTCAGCCCATTTTGGCCCATGTGGCCCAAAACGGCCAAAGCCCATGAATTCGTTCATGGTGGCCTCTACGATCAAATGCCCACGTCTAAGCATTCGTATTACCACACAAGCGAGCGCACGATCGCGTAGCGTCAACAGTCATACCTTTTCAGCTTTTGCCGATCTATGTTTATAGTAGTGTGGTTACACACCTTGTTGCGAAAACGTTTGAATCAGCCCACGAGCACTCCAACCTATTTCAAACTGAAGCTTTGGTTAATAGGCTAACAATCGAGTCAAAGCAAACTCTAATTAGAAACACTTATTCATAAGATTAACTATCACTTGTCCAGATCGATCACACACTAAAACCGTTGCAAGAGATCGCTTGGAATCCTTAAATACTACCTGCATTCCAATTGCCATCAGTTAATTAAGACCATACACAAAAATAATCGAATCATGTGAATAGCACCTTATCGAGAGTGTAGACTAAGAATAGAAGATAGCAGAATTCGTCCTTCCCCCCAGAAATAGACCTGAAATGACAAATACCCAAGCTGACAACAACAATATTCAGCCTCAATCAAAAATGAAAAGAAGCAAACTTCGGCACCAAAGTAAGGAAAAAGAGCAAAAGCATTCAAGTTAGAACCGATAATGAGAAGAAAATTCCTACTATTCCCTAGCCAAAATCTGAGTGGTCAGAGTCCCCATTTCGGCACAACTCCTCCATATTTCAAATCCCACTTTTTCCTCCCCTAATCTCTCCTAAAATCCCTCCTCAAATCTCTCAACTAATCACTCCTCCCTCAACTACTCAGTTAAGTTCGAACTCCACTCAAACACCTTAGTGTTCCAGTCAAACCACAACTCCTCCATAGCATTTTTAGCAAAATAAAACACTCCATTGCGTCAAGCAGGACTTGAGCCTCAGACCTCTTAGGAACACTCCACATGCTCCTATCCCTTAGATCAATAGGCCTTTTTGTGACATGCTTCACCCATTTTTATTTAAAAGCATATTGTCTAGAGACAGTGCTTATTCCTTTAAAAAACAAAACTTTTTACACTTGCTCAGGCTTGAACCTAAGACTTTTCAGACACTTCCCAGAACACTTAACCACTGAGCCAAGCATGCATTTGTGTCCCTTTCTTGCACAACTAAATATTTATGAGCATCTTCCTAACTGGTTCCCCTACTCAAGACTTAATACTTCTATGCCCAAATTCATGGCGTTACATTTTCAAAATTAAAAATACATCAAAGAACATAGCACACAATCAACCATGTATAGACCTTGCATGCCTGTGTTTAGAATAGGCATATATCGAATGAAAAAATAGCATAAACAATCTCAAATCATGAGCATTAAAGATGATAAAAAATTCACCCAAATAACTTTAACCTAGAAAACATTTAGTAACACCAAAATAAAATCATTCATCAACATTCTCAAATTAAGCTTGAATCACATAAATTAGGAAAACAAAGGCAGAAAATGCAAGATTTCTCGCCACACTCTAGCTTTTCTTTTATTTTTTGATTGTACGTGGATGAAGGATAAATGTTTCTTCCCCTTCTTCACATCTGTATTCTACTCTCTATATCTGCTACCCTCTCTTTCTCTGAAATTCTCTAATGGAGTTCTTCTTTGCATAGAGAGAGAATTGTTGTCACTAGAATCTTTCTCACGTTGATTCTCCTCTTTTTTTTCTTCTTCTCTAGCCTTTTTTTATTGGGTAGATTTGTCTCACCTCAGCACACATTTTTTATTCCTCCTTTCAGGTTGGTTTTTCTAGTACACGCACAGCTAGATGAGAGTGAGGCTGATAAAGTGCTAAGCCATCTTCCCGGAATCGCCATGGTAATTCTGTCAGAAATCAATCTCACCATTTGCCAGGGAAATGTTTCATTTCCCTTATTTTCCTTCTTCATCCTCTTATTTTTCTTCTTCATGCACCTGTGTCCAATCACAACTTTTCTTCCCAAATGATAAAAGTAACAAATAATGACCATTATAGTGCAGTCCAAGCTTCGCTATGCTGTGTTCTAAAAAAGATCCTAAAAATGAAAATGTATTCACTTAATTACAAATAATTAATTCCATTTAGAGGCCTTGAACATAACTCTTTCCAAGAGTTATCACTCCACTGGGTCAAGTTTCTGTTGTGTTGTTTTTAGGCTTTGTTGGGAAAGAATTAGGTTACAAAATTCCTATGTTTATTTTTGGCTGACATATTTTATTATAAATAAATAATAAAATAAAACATTGTGTGGAGATGATAGTCCATGATCTGAAATATACATGCCTGAATAACAAATTAAATTACAAATAAAATTTTAGAAATCACAACTTTCGCAAAATTACTTTATCATACATGACAATAAGAATAATTATATACGTTCATTCACATGCATTCCCTTAAACATGTGAATAATTACAAGAATGTCACATCTTGTAATATTTTAATTAAACAAGATGGAGAGAGAGATTCGATCTCATTTTACACTATAAACATAGCACAACCTAGAGCTTTGATCTTAATTGTTGGAAAAATCCAATTTGAAAACAATTTTCTTCCACAGTGAGAAATTAAAATTTTGAAAACTGACCCTGTTTATAATATTTATAGCAATAAACCTTAGACCAAAACTGTACCTGTGTTTTCAAATAAGTGGATCCTTGATGTTTTTTGAATTTCAACAAAATGATCTTATCCACCATTCTCATACCATAAACTACTTTGAGTGTGTGCTCAAATCTATTGAATCAAAACTCAGAACTAGAAAAAAATTTCTTTTGTTTTTGGGGTGAAAATGAAAATTCTCTCTTTTTTATTGGATGGTAGAATTGTTATTCTGGAAAAATATATTTAATAGTTGAGAATAAATTCTCTCTATTTTTTGACAGAGTTACAATCTGTTAAAGTTGTGTAAATAGCTCTACCAGTGTCATCTATTTATAGGAAAAAGAGAAGTAGAAGCCTTGTTGAGTTGTAGTGGTATATTTTTCTAATAGAAAAAAAAACTTCCTGCTTAGAGTGGAAGTGCGGTGGATGACACCCCATAGTATTCTTACTAGGTTTCTCACCTCCTTAATGTTACATGAGGGGATTTTAGGCCTCTCTCATATCGAGTCCAATTACAAGTACTTTCTAGACTTTTCGACCCTGTACTTTGTAATTTGATCCAATCCAATTCTATTTTTGTTTTTCCCAAAATAAACAAAAATATAGTTTATTAAATAATTTTGACATCCTAATTTTACCTTCGGTAAAATTATGATGATTTTACCCTAGTAAAATTTTGAGAAAATATGCTTAATGTTTCACCACTCAACACGATCATTATGATCAAATGATTTATTTTCATTTTTGAGTTTGAAAATAGCTTAATGACATCAAGTCTTTCTTTCGTTCATATCTGAGTAATCCATATACATATGCAAATGAATCCTTTCTCATTTTCATTTTCATTTTGAGAAAAACACATTCTTTTCCAAATGATTCCATTTCACCATTTCAAATAAAACCATAATAATATTTGAATAATTTCCATTTCTCTATTTCTATTTATTAAATTCATTTTGATTCAAACATGCAATTCATTTCTAGTTTCAACAAGTTAGGGAAGGGACTGGTTGGTCATATGTAATTATGACTCAATTGATTTATAATTATGTTTCGGCTTTTCACCTATTAATTATCAACTCATTTAGTCACGAAGTCTTTCCACTGTAGTATCATGACTAAGCTCTCCTTAATGATGTATCATTACAAAAGCAACTACTTAGCACTCGTCCACTGACCTTGTCATCAGGGTGTTACCCTCATATGGTATCCTTGATCACTTTGGGATAATAACCTCTCTCCCAATCTGATTCTATTTTATCTCATGGTAACCATTACATCTTTCTTAATGAAAGGTCAATCACTATCAAATAAGGATCAAGTCATCCATCACAAACATGAACGACCCATGGCTATGTTTACTTTTTATCAACCATTTAATGCCAATGAGAGGATATAATTTACCCATGTCTCGAGCTATGAATTAACCTATTGTGAATGTTGCTACATACTACATAAAATCATACACCCAATGCACTAGTTTTTGCTTCCTTATCTATTCAAACTCACACTTTTACTTACATCAAAGTGTATGAATCACACATATGTAGATCGCCATTTACTCAGGATTTAGGTATACCATACTATGAACATCACAAGTTAATGAATCTATAAATGAATTCAGGATCTATTTCGCTTGGGTCTTGTCCAATGTACTATCAGTCCAGTCAATTACATTTATGTATCTATCTTATGGGAGTCGTCTGCTCGATGCCCAAGAAAAAGCATCTCCCCAATTGGACTTGATAGATGACATATTAGTGTTTCAATTAGTTTGCTCATTTTTCGACTAGACTAATTACATTTTTAGGTTCAGCTACTAATACAAGCTTTCTTTTCGTCTTAAGATTCGACCATATAATACCGCTTCGTATTAGTTAAACATTAAACAACCTATTAGCAACATTTGATTCCTTTTCGCTTTGCGTACAAAACCACTTGATTACAATAATACAAAGTAAATTAATTGTAATCAATGAATTTGTTTTATTAACCGAGGAGGATATCGTGATACCACTGTAGGGGGTCTTCATTCTTCTCTTCGTTTCAAGATTGTTGAGGGTATTGTGATATCCAGTCTTTGATATCGTGATATCGATTCCCTAGTGATGTTTTTCCTCAAAATTAGTATAGCACCCCTCACCCGTATTCAATGTCAGAATAGGGTTACGGAGCATTACTGAGCTAAAAGCACATATAACTATACTATTTTCATACATTCGATTAAATCATACAATCAACATTAAATTCCAAAGAAATTGTCCCTTATAATAGCCTACGAAAGCCTTAAACATACTTTAGAAGTGGTTCAGGACTAAACCGAAACATATGAAAATTTTGGAAACATAAAAAAATTTCAACATTTCAAGGGTCATACGCCAGTGTGAGCAGGCCGTGTGTCTCACACGACTAGTAGACAAGCCCGTGTCTTAGGCCGTGTGGAAATAGGGCATACATACTAACTTGCATCACATGGTCGAAGACATGCCCGTGTGCCAGGCCGTGTGAAAACTGAAGAGTATACTGACATGGGTCACACGGCCAACCACACGTCCGCGTGTCTAGCCCGTGTGCCCTTCGAAGTGGCCACACATGCCCTTTTCGCTAAGCCATGTCAATCCTGTAGGTTATACTGACTTATGCAACACGGCCAAGTCACACGCTCGTGTCCTAGGCCGTGTGCCTATTAGGGGACATGCATACCTGTACTACACGGCCGGTCACACGCCCGTGTGTGAGACATTGTAGAGCGTACTGACTTTGTAATAGTTCAGTTTTGACCCTAATTGGAATAGTGGTTTCGGGACCATAAATTTGAGTTAGAGAAATATTTTAATATTATTTTTCGTGTCTATTATAAGTAAATTTACATATGTAAAAATTTAACTGTTTCTGTGCTAAATTTGCAAAAAAGACCTAATCGCGAAAAAGGTAAAAGTTGTGTGCTAGATGTTAAAAGTGCTTAATTGACTTGTCTTTATAATTTTGAGGTCCTTAGGTAGTTATTTGACCAAATTTATGATTAAATGACAATAGTGGACATTAGTGGATGGCATATTAATGTTTTGATGCAAGGGTAATTTGAGAAAATGCATATTTAAGTAATTAAAATAAAATAAAACATGAAAAAAAGCCATTATCATCCTTGTTCTTGCCAAAAATACAAATAAACTAAAAGAAAAAGAAGCCTTAAGGGTTTGGCTAGGTTAAAGCTCTATTGACGTGTAATTTTTGATCGGTTTTACAATTTCTACGTTTTTGTGATCGTTGCTTAATGTACTATAAAGCCCATGTCTCAACTTTTGATTTTGTTGATGGTTTTGAGTTATGTCATTGATGAAACTATGAGCTTTGTGATGTTAGTTGATGAATTATGAAAGGTATGTTTTGGGTTGACATATGCTGTCTTTGAATTTTTGATGAAATTGAGTAAATTGGACTAATTTGTAAAAAAATGTTATTTTGAGAGACTAAAACGTGAAATAAATGAAATGTGAGGGCTTCTATGAACACTATGAATATTCGACTAGGCATTTGTGCAAAGAAATTTTGTGTATATTGTGATTTTGTAAAATAAGGACTAAAGTGTCAAAATGTGAAAATGTGAGGGCTAGTTTGCAAAATGCCCTAATTGTGTATATATGGATTGTTTTGAATGATTTGGTGAATAAAAGGGTTAATTTTGAATACATTTAGATCAAGAAAAGAGGAATTTGGATTTAGACCAAGGGAAGTCAAAGATGGTAGAATAAACATTCAAGTCAACAATTTCGAGTACGAGGTAAGTTCGTACATAGAATATGGCATTATAAGTACATATTTCTGCTTTGATTATACATAGATGTTTAAATAATTGAGCTGAATGTATATGATGATGAATCGGAAGCTTTGGCACTAAGTGTGCGATTTAAATTAATTTTGGCACTAAGTGTGCGATTTAAACTAGCTTTGGCTACTGGAGGAACTAAAGGTGCGATACCGACTTAGTATTGGTTATTTGGGATGGCACTAAGTGTGTAGAAATATTCTATCTTTAGCTAACCTTATAGCACTATGTGTGCGGATGTTTAAAATATGAATAAACTATGGAAAGTCTTAAAACCTTCAACAAGAGCTAAGTAGGAAAGTAAATAAGTACGGGAAGATCCAGGTATGTATGATATCTAAGTGGTAGATGATATTATGTATGTGAATTTCATTGAGTTGATATGATCTTATGGATTGACATTGTGAAAATACTCATATGTTTCATATAATGTTGATGATTTGAGTACGAGCTTCCTAAGCTTTTGAAAGCTTACTGTGTATGTGTGTTTGAATTGTTTTGCAGATATCGAAGCTACTATAAGCTCGGGGTTCATCTAGGATCATCAACACACTATCGAACTTTATTTTGGTACTTCTGAAAATGTACATATATTTGAAGTATGGCATGTATAGGCTAGTAGTTGTGGAAGTATGTTTTGTGATGTATATATATTTAGCCATGTGAATTGGCTAATTTTTGTTTAAACTCTTAGTTGATAATGGTTTATGATATGTGATGTTAATTTGAAATTGTAGTATGCTTAGTTGGATAAAGAAAATGGAAAGTGTGGTGAATTCATGGAATGATATTATATGATGATTTGATATAATCTTACATTATGTTCATTATAAATAGGTAGGGTTTATAAGTGTGTAAATAGTTGTAATACTATGGTATGAATGATATGTGCTTTAGCATGAAAAATTGGTTGATTGGATTGTACATATATGCTTGTTTCCATGCTTGTAGGCTGACCCAAAAAGGGGTAGTAATTTGGCTTAAACCAAGCCGGCATTGTACCACACGAGCATAGAACACGGTCATGTCTGTTGGCCGTGGGCTTAAGTCAGTAGCTAGCTAAGAACTACACTGCCATAGCACACAGGCGTGTCTGTTGGCCGGGGGGAAAAGACAGTATATAAGCTCTGTTTTGGCACGGTTGGGTTTCAAGGGTGTGTCTGGTGCCGTGTGAAACACACGGCCTAGTTACACGGTATGTGATCTCAACAGAATTGAAAAAATTTCTATGTGATGAAATTTGTGAATGTATTCGGTTTAGTCCTGACCCCTTACTAATGTATGTTTATGGTCTCATTGACCTAAGAAAGGGACTCAATATTTATGTTTGATCATAATATGACGATGTTTGACTTTTTTATTGTAAAGTGATTACGAAATATTCTAATATGTCCAGTAATGCCTCATAACCCTAATCTAGTGTTGGATATGGGTTAGAGGTGTTACATTTTGTTGGTATCAGAGCTATGGTTTAGTCAGTTCTAAGACTACCATAGCGTACGTAAGTCAAGCTATACATGCCATACATCTGAAACTGCAATAGTGTGATGAATCCTGACATTAAAATATGCTTTCGTATAGTAATGGATCCCGATATAGCTGTAGCTGACGATGTTGAAAGCAATGCACCTGCACCCGCGCAAGGGATGGTGCAAGCTGATTCTCATCTGGCTACAAGTAGTCGTGATGGTTAGGCTAAGCAAGCCTGCTATCAAGTGATGATCGATTGTTTCACCCAATATATTAGGACCAATCTGGCTGTACAACAACCTCCACCCCCGGTTGATCTTCCTCAAACTCCTGTTATGTCACGAGTGAATCCGGTATAGTTGAGTAGACCACCAGTTGACAAGATTTGAAAATATGGAGCTGAAGAATTTCGAGCTACAATAAGTGATGATGCAGAAAGAGCTGAATTCTGGTTAGAAAACATAATAAGAGTGTTTGATGAGTTGTCTTTGAGTCCCGAAGAATGTATAAAATATGTTGTTTCTCTCTTAAGAGATACGACATTTCATTGGTGGAAAATTTTGACATCTGTGGTTCCAAGTGAACAAGTCAAGTAGGATTTCTTCCAAGCTAAATTTCGGAAGAAATATATTAGTCAGAGATTTATTGATCAGAAACACAAAGATTTTCTTGAGCTTAAATAAGGCTGTATGTCTGTTACAGAATCTAAGCGGGAATTTGTAAGGTTGAGTCAGTATGCCAGTGAATGTGTATCTTAGAAAGCAATAATGTGCAAGAGATTTGAAGACGATTTGAACGAAGATATTCATTTGTTAGTTAGGATTCTGGAAATTAAAGAATTCGTGGTGCTTGTTGAACGAGCGTATAAAGCGGAAGAGCTTTTGAAAGAGAAAAGAAAGGCTGATTTTGAAGCTAGAGAGGTACGAAAGAGATCGTCAAGTAAATTATTTCAAACTGGATCCAAGAAGTTTAAAGATGGTAGCAATCGTTCAAAGGCTAGTGTGGGATATTCAAACAGAGATTGTGTTAGATCGCAATCAAATTACAAATCTTCAGCTACGTTTGTTGCTAGTGTTGACAATGCAAAGAATGAAAGGCCTGAATGTGATCAATGTGGAAGATGACATTTTGGTGAATACTGGGGAAAAAGTAATAACCGAGCTTGTTATAGTAGTGGTTCGAGAAACCATTTTATTGAGGATTGCCCAAATTTAGCTAAAAAATATAATGTTCAGAATCTGAGGCAGAGTGGTAATGTTTCTTAGGGTAGACCTCTCAGAAATTCGGGAAAAGTAAGTGGTAGTCAGAGAGGAACAAAAGACACAACTGTAAGATCTGAGGCTCGTGCACCTGCCAGAGCCTATGCTATTCGAGCTCGCAAGGAAGCTTCATCACCAGATGTGATTACGAGTACATTCACTCTCTATGATGCTTCTGTGATTGCTTTGATAGATCCTGGATCAACGTATTCGTATATATGTATGAACTTAGTGAATAGTAAGACTTTATCTGTAGTGTCTACTGAATTTGTAATTAGATTTTCGAATCCCCTAGACAGATGTGTCTTGGTTGATAAAGTCTATAGGAATTGTCCGTTAATGTTTTGAGACAATTGTTTTTTGGCTGATTTGATGCTATTACCTTTTAATGAGTTTGATATTATTTTGGGAATGGATTGGTTAACTTTGCATGATGCTGTGGTGAATTACAAATAGAAAATTATTGATTTGAGATGCATTAATAATGAAATAGTCAGAATTGAATCTAGTGATTTGAATGGGTTGCCTGCAATGATATCTTCGATAAAAGCATTGAGTATTGTTAGAAAGGGGTATGAAGCTTATTTTGCATATGTGATTGATTCAAATGTATCAGAAAAGAAAGTTGAATTTGTGCCTGTTGTTTGTGAGTTTCCTGATGTATTTCCTAAAGAACTTCTGGGATTACCTCCAGTTAGTGAAGTAAAATTTGGCATTGAATTGATACCTCGTACTACTTCAATTTCGATAGCTCTATACAGAATGGCTCCAACCGAAGTAAAAGAATTAAAGTCTCAATTGCAAGAGTTAACCGATCAAGGGTTTGCTAGACCGAGTTTCTCACCTTGGGGTGCTCTTGTTCTATTCGTGAAAAGGAAAGATGGTACGATGAGAATGTGTATAGATTATCAATAGTTGAATAAGGTGACTATCAAAAATAAGTATCCCCTGCCCCGAATCGATGATTTCTTTGATCAGTTAAAAGGTGCTACTTTGTTTTCAAAGATAGATTTGAGAGCAAGTTACTATCAGTTGCGAGTAAAGGACTCTGACATTTTGACAACTGCTTTCAGAACGAGGTACAGTCACTATGAATTTTTAGTTATGCCCTTCGGATTGACGAATGCACCTGCTATCTTTATGGATTTGATGAATAGAATATTCAAACCATTTTTAGATCAATTTGTTGTGGTATTCATTGATGATATATTGATTTATTGATGTGATGAATTTGAGCATGCCGAGCATTTGAGAATAGTGCTACAGACTTTAGGAGATAAATAGTTGTATGCAAGGTTCAGTAAATGTGAGTTTTGGTTGAGAGAAGTTAGCTTCTTGGGTCATATTCTATCAGCATCGGGTATCTGAGTTGATCCGAGCAAAATTTCAGCTATTTTTGATTGGAAACCTCCGAGAAATGTTTTTGAAGTCCGCAGTTTTCTAGGACTTGCTGGATATTAAAGAAGGTTCGTAAAAGGTTTTTTGATGATTACGACTTCGTTGACAAAATTACTCCAGAAAGATGTGAAGTTTGAGTGGTCTGTAAAATGTCAAAATAGCTTTGATCAATTGAAAGCCTTGTTGACTAAAGCTTTGGTGTTGGTACAACCTGAATCAGGTAAAGAATTTGTGATTTATAGTGATGCTTCATTGATTGGTTTGGGATGTGTTTTAATGCAAGAAGGAAAAGTTGTTTCTTATGCTTCAAGACAGTTAAAACTGCACGAAAAGAACTATCTGACTGACGATCTCAAGTTAGCTACTATTGTGTTT
Organism: Gossypium hirsutum; assembly: GCF_007990345.1. Taxonomy (NCBI): domain Eukaryota; kingdom Viridiplantae; phylum Streptophyta; class Magnoliopsida; order Malvales; family Malvaceae; genus Gossypium; species Gossypium hirsutum. The sequence continues at coordinate 60,402,123 of NC_053436.1, read as the reverse complement.
GCTTTGAAGATTTGGCGTCACTATCTGTTTGGTGAGAAATGTCATGTGTTTTCTGATCATAAGTGTGACACCCCAATTTTCGGGTTTTCTGTGTTTCTGTGAATTTTAAAATTTGTGAGTGTTCTAGCTGGTTAAAATATATATTTTAGTAGGTTAGTGGGCCTTTGGAAGGCCCAAACTTAAGTTAAATCCGTGGTAGTTTTCAGAATTTTAATTTTATGAATAGGTGATGCAATTGGCGTTTGGGCTTTTAAGAGTAAAAGGGGTAAAAGATGACACAAAAAAGGAGTGTGGTCCAGTGGCAAGGTGGCGCCACTTAGGGGGCAAGGAAGTGACGCCATAGAGGAAGCAAGGGGTCCAAGGTTCAAGTCTTGGCTCTTGCAATATATTTCGGTTCTTCTTTTCAATAAATCTAGAAGCAAGTAGGTGCGTTTTAAAGTTTAATTTGTTGGGTTTATGACACAAATGGGTTGATGGCCTAGTGGTGGTGGCGTGAGTTGGCATGTGAGAGGAGTTTGGTTCGAATCCCTTGGCACGCAAAGGTTTGGGACGGCAAGAGTTGGTGTTGGTTTTAAACTCTGGTGATGGAGGGATCCCACATCGGGAAGCTAACATAAGAGTAGATGGAGAGCTGGCTTTAAATAGAGCAAACCATGAGGAGAGTAGGCATACCCTTCTTGGCTGATCCCTTTTGCTTTGTGACGTGCTCGTTTGGGTTGGGCGTCAGCTAAGAGTGTTTGGAGCGCGAATTAACTGAAGTCTCCTAATAGGTGTGTATTTCTCATTACTCTAGCAGTAGGACGGCTTTTTCGGGTCGCGATGGGATGAAATGGGCCATGTGGTCCCAATGGGTCCATATCCCAAGTGGATAAGTTGTACAATTACTAAAATACCCCTGTAGGGTAGGACTACCGATTTACCCCTGGAGGGTAAAATGACTATTTTGCCCCTCGTGCGTAAATGACTAACTTGTGTGATGATTGGGTTAGTTGACGTGGATTTATGTTAGTTATTGTTAATTCGTAAGTCTAATGTGTTAGTGATCAATTGTAAGATTATCGTGTGGGAGATATTGTCATCAATCGTCATCAACTAGGTGTGTAAACGACACCCTCCCTTAGACTGAATCGGTAAAAGATGAAATACCGAAACGTTGGTATTTTGTGAACTCGCGAGCGTGCAAGCGCTTGTGAGACAGTTGTTAATGAATATGGTGCATTTGGATGATTAGAGCGGAGAGTGTCCATTTTCGTGCACAACGGTATTTTTGGGCTTAATGGGCCGAAAACGAGCCTATGGCCCAACGAGCCCACTTTGGTAAAATGACGAGGTAAGCACTTCTGATTACTTGGTAAACGTTAGAATGAGCATGAAACCTTAGTAATAGGTAATAATTACTGAAATACCCTTATGCATGCAAAATTACGATTTTACCTCTAGGGTTATTTTTTTCTGAAAAGCATGATGTTCTGTTTCTGTATACGTATACCATGACATATTATTTCTGTTGCATGGGACATGGGTTTATATTGATGGAGGAAGCGTTCTGGCAGCCTCGCTGCAATCTGGTGGCCTCGCCACATATATCTGTTCTGGTGACTTCGTCACAATATCTGGCAGCCTCGCTACAATCTGGTGGCTTCGCCACATATATATATCTGTTTTGGTGGCCTAGCCACAATATCTGTATCTGGTGACTTCGTCACAATATCTGGCAACCTCGCTGCAATTTCTGTGGTGTGTAGCGGTTAGGTGGGTCGAGTACCCCACATGGTGTAAGGCTGGTACGGGGGTGTTATGAATGGCTCTGGGTTGGGATTTTTGCATTCATGATATATTTGTTCTGTATCTGCTATGGGCCTATGGGTTTCATTCTGATTTCTGTACTGGGCCAAGGCCCAGATAAGTCTGACTCTGAGGTTTGATCTGTTTTGGGCGATGGTTGGGTTATGTTACACACTGAGTTTAGTGAACTCACCCTTTATTTTCATCTCTGCAGAAAATTCCCAGCCATAGTGGGCTTGGAGTTGTGAGGGATTCGGAGTGGCCACATCATCTGCAAAGTTCATTTTTCTAATTTAGTTTATTTTTATTATTTTTATATTCTGATTTAATTTTGGGTTTTAAGTTGTAATAAGGCCGCTATTTAAATTTCTTTTTTTCTGCTATGGTTTTATTTTCTGATTATATTTATACTATGATGAAACTACTAGTGTTAGGCTGCGCGGGTTTTCAAGATGTTTTTCTAGAGGAGCTTCCGGGTTTTCCCCCGAACTGAGAGGTTGAGTTTGGAATCGACTTGTTGCCTGGAACGGCACCAGTGTCAATTGCACCTTATAGGATGGCACTGAAGGAGTTGGTGGAGCTGAAAGCCCAAATTCAAGAGTTATTGGATAGAGACTTTATTAGACCAAGTGTGTCTCCGTGGGGAGCACCAATGTTGTTCGTAAAGAAGAAAGATGGGTCAATGCGGATGTGCATCGATTATCGGTAGTTGAATAAATTGATGATTAAGAACAAGTACCCACTGTCGAGAATCGATGATTTATTCGACCGACTTAGATGAGCTTCAGTATTTTCCAAGATTGACCTTTGATCTGGGTATCATCAGTTGAGGGTTAAGGAGGTGGATATTCATAAGACGGCATTCAGAACTCAGTATGGTCACTATGAGTTCTTGGTTATGCCATTTGGGTTGACGAACGCACCTGCGGCATTTATGGATCTGATGAATCGGGTGTTCCAGCCATACTTGGATCTATTCATGGTCGTCTTTATCGACGATATTCTAGTTTATTCTGAAACTGAGGAGAAGCATGATTAGTATCTTCGTATTGTGTTGCAAGTGCTGAGGAAGAATGAGTTTTATGCGAAATTCAGTAGTGTGAGTTCTGGTTGAGAGAGGTAACTTTCTTGGGGCATGTTGTCTCTGCTGAAGGGATCAAGGTGGACCCTCGAAAGATTGAAGCAATTCTGGAATGGAAGCCAGCGAGGTCAGTGTCAAAAATTTGAAGTTTTCTGGGTTTAGCTGGGTACTATAGAAGGTTTGTGGAAGGATTTTCTGTGATGGCAGCGCCTTTGACAAAGCTTATAAGGAAGGGAGTACCGTTGTTTGGACTGAGAAACAACAGGAATCTTTTGAGAAGTTAAAGAAAGTTCTGACCGAAGCACCTGTACTAATTCAGCCGAAGTCTGGAAAAGATTTTACTGTATGCAGTGATGCATCACATATAAGGTTGGGTTGTGTGCTGATGCAAGAGGGTAAAGTGGTTGCTTATGCATCGCGACAGCTTAAACCACATGAAGTTAACTATCCTACTCATGATCTGGAGTTGGCAGCGGTAATCTGTGCGCTTAAGATTTGGAGACATTACCTGTATGGAGAAAGGTGTATTATGTACATAGATCATAAGAGTCTTAAGTACTTGCTGACTCAGACGGAGCTGAACCTTAGGCAGCGGAGATGGATAGAGTTGCTTAAGGATTATGACTGTGCGATTGAGTATCACCCAGGCAAAGCCAATGTGGTGGCTGATGCCCTAAGTCGTAGAACTGTATCTAATTTGAGAGCCATGTTTGCTCGTTTGAGTCTGTATGACAACGGTAGTCTGTTAGCAGAACTACAAGTTAAGCCGACCTGGGTGGATGAGATTAAGGAAAAACAGTCGAGGGATGAGCCCCTGGTTTCTCGATTCTGGCAGGTTAAGAATGGGGATACTTCTGAGTTTGAACTGAACAGTGAGGGAGTTCTGTGTTACCGACGTAGAGTTTGTATTCCGAATGACTTTGACTTGAGGCAAGCAATTCTGAAAGAAGCTCATGGAGGTCTATGTGCTATGTATCCTGGAGGGAGTAAAATGTATCGTGACTTAAAGTAGTTGTATTGGTGGCCTGGATTGAAGCGAGAGGTAACGGAAGTTGTGGGAAAATGTCTGACTTGTCAGCAAGTGAAAGCTGAACATCAATTACCTTTTGGACTTTTTCAGCCAGTGAAAGTACCACTTTGGAAGTGGGAGAGGGTAACCATGGATTTTGTGAATGGGTTACCCTTGACACCGTCGAAGAAGGACTCGATTTGGGTAATTGTAGATAGGTTGACCAAATCTGCTCATTTCATACCTGTCCACACTGATTATTCACTTCAGAAGTTAGCCAAATTGTATGTGGCAGAAATAGTGCGACTTCATAGAGTGCCAATGTCGATTATTTCTGATCGAGATCCTAGATTCACATCTCGGTTTTGGTAAAAGTTGCATGAGGCGTTGGGTACGCGGTTGAACTTTAGTACAGCCTTTCATCCTCAGACTGATGGTCAGTCTTAAAGGGTTATTTAGATTCTGAAAGACATGTTAAGGGGATGTGTTATCGACTTTCGAGGCAGTTGGGAGGATTACTTACCGTTGGCAGAGTTTGCATACAACATCAGTTATCAGGCAAGTATTCGAATGGCTCTTTATGAGGCACTGTATGGGCGAAGATGTCGTACACCTAGTTGTTGGACTGAGTTGGGTGAACGACAGGTTCTTGGACCTAAGTTGGTGGCAGATACTGAGGATAAGGTCAAGTTGATTAGAGACCAGTTGAAGGAAGCATCTGATAGACAGAAGTCATATGCAGATTTGAAGCGCAAGGAAATTGAGTACTCTGTGGGTGATATGGTCTTCTTGAAAGTTTCTCCTTGGAAGAAAATATTAAGGTTTGGGAGGAAAGGCAAGTTAAGTCTGCAGTTCATTGGGCCTTATCGGATTCTTAAGCGAGTGGGTCCAGTGGCTTATCAGTTGGGGCTACCTCTAGAGTTGAATAGGATTCAAGATGTCTTTCACGTCTCCATGTTAAGGCGGTATCGTTCTAACCCTACTCATGTTGTGTCAGTTGCAGAGATCGAGGTCCAAATAGACTTGACTTTTGAGGAAGAGCCTCTGCAGATTTTGGATGAGATGTTAAGATTTTGAAGAGGAAATCAGTTCCGCTAGTAAAGGTGCTGTGGCGTAATCATGGCAGAGAGGAAGCTACTTGGGAGGCAGAAGTGGCGATGCGTCAACAATATCCTCACCTGTTTGATTCAGGTAAAATTCCGAGGAAAAAATTTCTTTAATGAAGGTAGAGTTGTAACGCCCCAATTTTCGGGTTTTCTGTGTTTCTATGATTTTTAAAATTTGTGTGTGTTCTGGTTGGTTAAAGTATATATTTTAGTAGGTTAGTGGGCCTTTGGAAGGCACAAACTTAAGTTAAATCCGTGGTAGTCTTCAGAATTTTAATTTTATGAACAGGTGATGCAATTGGCGTTTGGGCTTTTAAGAGTAAAGGGGTAAAATATGACACAAAAAGGAGTGTGGTGTAGTGGCAAGGTGGCGCCACTTAGGGGACAAGGAAGTGACGCCATAGAGGAAGCAAGGGCCAAGGTTCAAGTTTTGGCTCTTGCAATATATTTTGGTTTTTCTTTTCAATAAATCTAGAAGTAAGTAGGTGAGCTTTAAAGTTTAATGTGTTGGATTTATGATACAAATGAGTTGATGGCCCAGTGGTGGTGGTGTGAGTTGGCATGTGAGAGGACTTTGGTTCGAATCCCTTGGCACGCAAAGGTTGATTATTTTGCTATGTTGGAATGGCAAGAGTTGGTGATGGTTTTAAACTCTGGTGATGGACGGATCCCACATCGGGAAGCTAACATAAGAGTAGATGGAGAGCTGGCTTTAAATAGAGCAAACCATGAGGAGAGTAGGCATACCCTTCTTGGCTGATCCCTTTCGCTTTGTGACGTGCTCGTTTGGGTTGGGCGTCAGCTAAGAGTGTTTGGAGCGCGGATTAACTGCAGTCTCCTAACAGGTGTGTATTTCTCATTACTCTAGAAGTAGGTTGGCTATTTTGGGCCGCGATGGGCTGAAATATGCCATGTTGTCCCAATGGGTCCGTAGGCCCAAGTGGATAAGTTGTAGAATTACTAAAATACCTCTGTAGGGTAGGACTACTGATTTACCCCTGGAGGGTGAAATCACTATTTTGCCCCTCGTGCGTAAATGACTAACTTGTGTAATTATTGGGTTAGTTGACGTGGATTTATATTAGTTATCGTTAATTCGTAAGTGTAATGTGTTAGTGATCGATTGTAGGATTATCGCATGGGAGATATTGTCATCAATCGTCATCAACCGGGTGTGTAAACGACACCCTCCCTTAGACTGAATCGGTAAAAGCCGAAATACCGAAACGTAGGTATTTTGTGAACTCGCGAGCGTGCGAGCGCTCGTGAGACAGTTGTTAATGAATATGGTGCATTTGGATGATTAAAGTGCAGAGTGTGCATTTTCGTGCACAACGATATTTTTGGGCTTAATGGTTCGAAAACGAGCCAATGGGCCAACGGGCCCACTTTGGTAAAAAGATGAGGTAAGTACTTCTGATTACTTGGTAAACGTTAGAATGAGCATGAAACCTTAGCAATAGGTAATAATTACTGAAATACCCTTATGCATGCAAAATTACAATTTTACCCCTAGGGTTTTTTTTTCTGAAAAGCATGATATTCTGTTTTTGTATACGTATGCCATGACGTATTATTTCTGTTGCATAGGACATGGGTTTATATTGATGGAGGAAGCATTCTGGCAGCCTCGCTGCAATCTGGTGGCCTCGCCACATATATCTGTTCTGGTGATTTCGTCACAATATCTGGCACCCTCACTGCAATCTGGTGGCTTCGCCACATATATATATATATATCTGTTCTAGTGGCCTAGCCACAATATCTATATCTGGTGACTTCGTCACAATATCTGGCAGCCTTGCTGCAATTTCTATGGTGTGTAGCGGTTGGGTGGGTCGAGTAGTCTCCCCACATGGTGTAAGGCTGGTACGGGGGTGTTATGAATGGCTCTGGGTTGGGATTTTTGCATTCATGATATATTTGTTCTGTATCTGCTATGGGCCTATGGGTTTCATTCTGATTTCTGTACTGGGCCAAGGCCCAGATAAGTCTGACTCTGAGGTTTGATCTGTTTTGGGCGATGGTTGGGTTATGTTACACACTGAGTTTACTGAACTCACCCTTTATTTTCATCTCTGCAGGAAATCCCCAACCATAGTGGGCTTGGAGCTGTGAGGGATTCGGAGTGGCCACATCATCTGCAAAGTTCATTTTTCTAATTTAGTTTATTTTTATTATTTTTATATTCTGATTTAATTTTGGGTTTTAAGTTGTAATAAGACCGCTATTTAAATTTCTTTTTTTCTGCTATGGTTTTATTTTCTGATTATATTTATACTATGACGAAACTTGTAACACCCCGTACCCGAGACCGTTGCCGGAGTCGAACGCGAGGTGCTAACAGACTTAATTACTTTGTTTTCACAGTCCATAAAAAAAATTCCAGACAAGCTGGCTAACCGCATCACTGTCGCCTTAAAAATCATATCTCGAGTTCAAAAACTCGAAAACTGATTCCGTAAATTTTCCCCGAAATTAGACTCATATATCCATCTGTGGATTTATTTCTAGAATTTTTGGTCGGGCCAATTTGTACAGTTTATTAGTTAAATTCTCCCCTGATTCTGGGTTCGACTACTCTGACCTTCATGTATTCTGACTTGGATATCTCCCTGTACAGAGCTTCAATACTCATACCGTTTGTTTCTAATGAAACTAGACTCAAAGGGGAATCCATACATATAAGGCATGACTTCTAATTATCTCTGGATAATTTATGGTGAATTATCAAAGTCGAAACAGGAGATCCAGAAACCGTTCTGGCCCTGTTTCACGAGAACTTTAATATCTCTTAATATACTATTCATATGATTGTTTCGTTACTTTCATATGAAAATAGATTCATCAAGGTTCGATTAAATAATTTATTCACTATTTAATTCCATTCCTACAAATTTTTGTGATTTTTCAAATCCACACCACTGCTGCTGTCAGCATCTGTTTTCTAGGTAAACTTTACCTATTTCGTGGTTACCATGGACCAACTAGGGTTTTGTCATACATAGGTCCACATATGATCATATTTAGCCATTCCAATGGCTGATCATTTGCCCAACACTTCCATTCCAAACCATAGTCACATCATGAAACCATATATACATACATAAACACAAATGGTCTAATGCCATACTCCACTTCTACAAGCCATTTTCGCATGGCTGTACACACGTACATCACAAAAAGTGCTTAAAACAACAAGGGGTAGTCCTATACATGCCATATCCAGAGTTCAACTAAAAGAGTACCAAAATAGCTTTGATAGTGTGGATGACTTCGACCTCGATGATCCCGAATCCTATAGCTAACGAACAATATCTATAAAACAGAGAGCCAAAGCAACGGGGTAAGCATTTTAAAGCTTAGTAAGTTTCAAGTAATGAAATCGGCTTTGACTAAAGTATTACATTCACATAGCTAAATGAATCACTTTATTAATTCACATTCTCATAATCATACTTACTTCACACTTCATCAACATATACACACACAAGGTATTAACCTATCTAAAAGTCGAAAGTTCGTTAGTCGATTGAACGAATACTATTAAAAACGAATCGACTTTTCCGATGCACACGCAAACAAACCTTATCGTTTGGGTTTTTCGAGCGTATTAATTGAATGTATTACAACACAACGCGCTCACCTTCGAACCCAAGTTTCTTCGGAATTTAGCCGGATATAACCACAAGCACAAATGCCCTCGGGTCTTAGCCCGGATATATCAACTTGCACAAATGCCTTCGGGTCTTAGCCCGGATATATCAACTCGCACAAATGCCTTCGGGTCTTAGCCCAGATATATCAACTCGCACAAATGCTCATGCACATATATATCAACAATCATGACACATCCATACTTCACTTTCGTTACTAAGGCTCAAACACAAAGCATTTATTAAACCTTTCCAATTTCGGCTCAATAGCCACACACAAAGAGCATGATTTCAATTGGCTTTATAACATAGTCTCTATGCACATTTGACTATCCATCATAGGATGACTAATCATTTCAATATAATTCAAGTAGGGTCATTACTCGAAGACTTACCTCGGATGTTGTCGAACGACTTCAATGGCTATTCAATTACTTTTTCCTTCCCTTTATCGGATTTAGTTCCCCTTTGCTCTTGAGCTTAAGTTCAACAAATTTTAAAATAGTCATTAATCGACTATTCAAGTATTACTTTCAGAATAATATATATATTGATTCGACTTTCACACACATAGATTATAGTAAGCTTTATAAAAATCAATAAATAATTCATTAGCAAATTTTCATTAATGTTTACAACAAAATCACATATTCACTACGAGCTGTTTTCCTGAGCAGTAGTCACTAAATTATTTATAACTGGAGCTACAAAACTCCAAATCACTTGCTGTTAATTTTCTCTGAATATAGACTCGTATATCTTCCATCCATAAAATTTTCAGAATTTTAGGCTTGGCCAATCAATACCAGATTTTTCTTAAAGTTTCCCCTGTTTCACTGTTTGACTAATCTGACCACTCTTCACTACGAATCAAATTTCTCATTTTACAGAATTCAAAATGTGCTGTATTTGATTTCATTTGAAACTAGACTCATTAAGAAGTTTAAGCATATAAATTTTATCTTATAATCATTTTTGTACAATTTATAATGATTTTCTAAAAACAGAACAGGGAATCTAGTAGTCATTTTGACTCAGCCCCACAATACTTCAAATATCTCAAGATCGGTAACTCTTTTGTTTTTATAGTTTCTTTTGTAAGACAATAGACTCTTCAAGCTTTAATGACATAATTTACTCAGCTTCTAATTCAACTCCTACAAATTATGGCGATTTTCCAAAATCACCTTACTGCTGCTGTCCCAAGCAGATTATTACCAAATCATATGCTAACATTTGCATTTCACCTTAGTAGCTAGCTTAGCAAACCTTAATTTAACATATAATTGTTCATAACACAATTAAAGCATCCTCTCCATTCCATCAATTCAAAACACATACATTGCCCAATAGTATCCAAAATCATATTCGGCCTTAGTACACATCTTGTTAGCCGATTTTTCTCCATTTAGCAACTAATGCACATATGTGCTCATTTGTTAGACTCTACTTCACCTAACTACCATTTTCTTTTTCATCCAAATAACATGAACAACAACCATTTCTTGAACATTTTCTCTTCAACAATTCTTCATAAAACATAAAGACTATAACCCAATCTCATCCTTTAATAACTAAAACCGAATGCTCAAGACACCACACCATTTCAAATTTTGGTCATGGGTTAAGCAAGGAGCTTGATGACTAACAAAAAAAAAATGCTAAAAATCCAAGAATCATCCTTGAACTTACCTTGATTTAGCTAACCACCATAGCTGAATTTTTCAAAGCTTTTCTCTTCTAGGTACGGCAATGAGGAGCAAGGATGGAGAAACTTTGGTTTCTCGTCCTATTAACTAGTATTTTATTAACCTTATTCCTTATTTTATTTTTTTCTAACATACCTCACTAAGCCAACATGTTCCCAACATGTTTCCACCCATAGCATGGCCAACCACTAGCTCAAATTTTGGGTAATTTGACATGCAAACCCATCATTTTCATAACATGCATTAATAGACCATTTTAAATTAGCCTATCATATTTTCACCATGTCTCATATCGATCCCTATTTAGTAATTTCTCATGCAATTGGCAAAATTGGAGAATGAAACTTCCACATACTCATGTACACACATAATAAGCATAGAATATGGAAATTAATTATTTTTATGACTCGGTTTTGTGGTCCCGAAACCACTTCCCGACTAGGGTCAATTTTGGGCTGTCACAACTCTCCCCCACTTAAGAAATTTTCGTCCCCGAAAATCTTACCGGTAAATAAGTTTGGGTATCGTTCTTTCATCGAGCTCTCGGTTTCCCAAGTAGCTTCCTCGATCCCGTGTTTGAGCCATAACACCTTCACTAACGGAACCCTTTTGTTTCGCAACTCCTTCACTTCACGAGCTAGGACACGGATCGGTTCTTCTTCATAACTCATATCGGCTTGAATTTCAACCTCTGATGGGCTAATTATATGCGATGGATCAGATCGATAGCGTCGAAGCATCGAAATATGAAAGACGTCGTGAATCTTTTCAAGCTCAGGGGGCAAAATCAATCTATACGCAACCGGACCAACTCGTTCGGAGATTTCGTACGGCCCAATGAATCTCGGGCTCAACTTGCCCTTACGGCCAAATCTGAGTACCTTCTTCCAAGGCGAAACTTTAAGAAACACTTTATCTCCCACTTGATATTCAATGTCCTTTCGTTTCAAATCCGCATACGATTTTTGACGATCTGTGGCTGCTTTCAGACTTTCACGGATTACCTTTACTTTCTGTTCGGCATCCTTAATCAAATCAACTCCGAAAATTTTACTTTCACCGAGCTCGGTCCAAAACAATGGTGTACGGCATTTACGACCGTACAAAGCCTCGTAAGGTGCCATCTTAATACTTGATTGAAAACTATTGTTGTAAGCGAATTCAATCAAAGGTAAATACCGTTCCCATGAACTACTGAACTCGAGGATGCAACGTCTCAACATATCCTCAAGTATCTGAATTATCCGCTCAGATTGACCATCGGTTTGGGGATGAAAAGCAGTGCTAAAATGCAGTTTGGTACCCACAGCTTCTTGCAATTTCCTCCAAAATCGCGAGGTGAATCTCAGATCTCTATCCGACACGATAGAAATAGGTACCCTGTGTAATCTCACAATCTGAGAAACATACAATTCGGCTAGTTTATCCAATGAAAAATCCGTACGCACGGGGATAAGGTGAGCCGACTTAGTCAGTCTATTAACAACAACCCAAATCACATCCTTCTTACTTGTTGACCATGGCAGTCCGGACACAAAGTCCATTGTGACTCGATCCCATTTCCACTCGGGCATCATGATCGGCTGAAGTAATCCTGAAGGCACTTGATGTTCCGCTTTCACTTGTTGACATATTAAACATCTCGAAACAAAGTCAAAGATGTCTCGTTTCATACCATGCCACCAAAATCGACGTTTCAAATCGTTGTACATTTTCGTACCCCCCGGGTGAATTGACATTCGGCTACATTGGGCTTTGTTCAGAATCATCGAAATGAGTTCCGAATTCCTTGGAACACACAAACGACTTCTGAACCTCAAACAATCATCATCATCAAATTGAAACTCCGATTCCTTGTTTGGAACACACTCAGCCCGTTTTGCAACCAATTCATCATCGACTTTCTGAGCTTCACGAATTTGATGAGTCAATAATGGTTTGGCTTTTAATTCAGCTACTAACACATTGTCGGGTAGAACAGACAAATGCACATTCATCGCTCGTAAAGCAAACAATGACTTCCGGCTTAAGGCGTCCGCAACCACATTAGCCTTTCCCGGGTGGTAATCAATGACAAGCTCGTAATCTTTCAACAACTCAAGCCAACGTCTTTGTCGCAGATTCAAGTCTCGCTGAGTCATCAAATATTTGAGACTTTTGTGATCCAAAAATACATGGCACTTCTCACCAAACAAATAATGTCGCCATATTTTTAAAGCAAATACGATGGCAGCTAGTTCAAGATCATGGGTCGGATAATTTTTCTCATGTGGCTTTAATTGTCTCGACGCATAGGCCACCACTCGACTTTCTTGCATCAATACGCAACCCAACCCAAGTAGTGATGCGTCACTATAAATGACAAACTCTTTGCCTGATTCGGGTTGCACTAAAATTGGAGCTTCAGTCAAATAAGTTTTTAGTTGATCAAAACTTTTCTGACATTTCTCCGTCTATTCGAACTTAACATCCTTTTGAAGTAGATTCGTCATTGGTGTGGCTATCATCGAGAAACCTTTGACAAATCGTTGGTAATAACCGGCGAGTCCCAGGAAGCTCCGAACTTCGGTAATATTTCTTGGAGGCTTCCAGTTAAGTATGGCTGAAATTTTGTTCGGGTCAACTCGAATACCCGATGCGGATACCACATGACCCAAGAAGCTAACCTCTCTTAACCAGAACTCACACTTACTGAACTTAGCATATAACTGCTTATCCCGCAAAATTTGCAACACCAGTCTCAGGTGCTCAGCATGTTCGGTCTAATCTCTTTAATAGACCAAGATGTCATCAATGAACACAACTACGAACCGATCCAAATATGGTCTGAAGATCCGATTCATCAAATCAATAAATACCGCAGGGGCATTAGTGAGCCCAAACGGCATCACTAAGAACTCGTAGTGACCATATCTCGTCCTGAAGGCAGTTTTGGGTATGTCCGATTCTCGAATTCGCAACTGATAATAGCCCGATCTCAAATCTATTTTTGAGAACACTGTGGCTCCCTTCAGTTGGTCGAACAAATCATCGATGCGCGGCAACGGATATTTGTTCTTTATCATCACTTTATTCAGTTGACGATAGTCAATGCACAACCTCATGGTTCCGTCCTTCTTTTTCACGAACAATACTGGTGCACCCCAAGGTGAGAAACTTGGTCGAGCGAAACCTCTATCCGTCAACTCTTGCAATTGAGCTTTCAATTCCTTTAACTCGGTTGGTGCCATACGATACGGAGCTATCGAAATTGGCGTAGTTCCAAATACAAGCTCAATACCAAACTCTACCTCCCGAACAGGTGGTAAACACGGTAATTCTTCAGGAAAAACGTCCGGGTATTCACAAACCACCGGCATAGATTCGGGTTTCTTTTCTAATTCTTTGTCATCAAGTACATACGCAAGGTATGCTTCGCACCCTTTTCTTACATATTTCTGGGCCAACATTGCTGATATTACAGCTGGCATCCCCTCCAAGTCCGTAGACTCAACTCAGATTACTTCGTTATTTGCGCACCTCAAATCAATAGTCTTGCTTTTGCAATTCACAACCACATCATGCGCGGTCAACCAATCCAAACCAAGAATAACATCAAATTCATCCAATGGCAAAAGCATCAAGTCCGCCGAAAAACAGGAACCTCGAATTACTAGGGGACATTCCTTACACACTTTGTCGACAAGCACGTAACGACCCAAGGGGTTTGACACCCGAATTACGAACTCAGTAGACTCAATAGGTAAAGTCTTACTGGATGCTAAGGTTTCACATATGTAAGAATGAGTAGGACCGGGGTCAATCAAAGCAATTACATTAGTATCAAAGAGTGTAAAAATACCGGTAATAACATCAGGCAAAGAAGCATCCTCGCGGGCACGTATAGCATAAGCTCTAGCAGGCGCACGAGCCTCGGATCTGGTCGTAGCATCTCTAGATCCTCTCTGACCACCACTAGCATTGCCCGTATTTCTAGATGGTCTACCTCGAGCAGTGGTAGCACCCGGTTTCCCACTCTGATTTACATTCTGTTCAGACAACCTCGGGCAATCTTTAATGAAGTGGTCAACTGATCCACACTTGTAACATGAGCGGTCATGGAATCTACAACTCCCCGAATGCCATTTACCGCAATATCGACATTCTGTTTTGTCTCGACGTTCATTCCCAACACTAGCGATCGAAGTGCCTCGGGTACCCACAGGGGGTCGATCACGATCTCGTCTAAAAAGGCCCGAAGTGCCTCTAGACCGGCCCACATCATCTCGAAATTTCTTCGATGCCTGTTGAAGAGACTTTCTCGAGGATCTTTTACGAAACTCTCCAGTTCCTTCATCAACTTTTTGTTTTTCTTTTCTAAGCTCTTCGGCTTTACAAGCTCGCTCGACAAGTACTACGAACTCTCGTATTGCAAGAACGCCAACGAACATTTTTATATCTTCATTCAGCCCATCCTCGAAGTGTTTACACATAATAGCCTCGGACGAAACACATTCCCGAGCGTATCTACTAAGTCTAACAAATTTTCGCTCGTAATCAGTAACTGACATAGAACCTTGCTTAAGCTCAAGAAATTCCTTCCGTTTTTGATCAACAAATCTCTGACTGATATACTTTTTCTGAAACTCAGTTTGGAAAAACTCCCAAGTTACTTGCTCTCGGGGCACAACAGAAGTCAGAGTACTCCACCAATAGTAGGCAGAATCGCGTAGCAAGGAGATAGTACACTTTGGGCATTCATCGGGTGTACAAGATAGCTCATCGAGTACCCGGATAGTGTTGTCCAACCAAAATTCAGCTTGCTCGGCATCGTCGCTATCCGTAGCCTTAAATTCAGTAGCCCCATGTTTTCGGATTCTGTCAACTGGGGCTTATTTGACCTTATTTGGTCAGTTACCGGAGGTATTGTAGGTGCGGGCGTGGTATTAGTCGGGAATGGAGGTTGTGCAACAGCCGTATTAGTTCGAATGTATTGGTTGAACCAATCATTCATCACGCTATAGAAAGCTTGTCTAGCTTCATCATTCGGGTTACTAGCATTAGGTTGAGAGTCCGCCGGCGCTGTCCCTTGTGCGGGAGCAGGCGCCACACTCTCAAGATCATCAGCTACCTCTCGGTCGGGATCGGGATCCATTACTATAAATTAACACATTTGCAAATGTCAGAAATCACCACACTATCCAATAATCACATAAAATGGCATATATAGCTAGACCCAACGCATTACGGTAGTCCTAGAATCGACTAAACCTGGCTCTGATACCAATAAAATTGTAACACCCCGTACCCGAGACCGTTGCCGGAGTCGAACGCGAGGTGCTAACAGACTTAATTACTTTGTTTTCACAGTCCATAAAAAAAATTCCAGACAAGCTGGCTAACCGCGTCACTGTCGCCTTAAAAATCATATCTCGAGTTCAAAAACTCGATAACTGATTCCGTAAATTTTCCCCGAAATTAGACTCATATATCCATCTGTGGATTTATTTCTAGAATTTTTGGTCGGGCCAATTTGTACAGTTTATTAGTTAAAGTCTCCCCTGATTCTGGGTTCGACTACTCTGACCTTCATGTATTCTGACTTGAATATCTCCCTGTACAGAGCTTCAATACTCATACCGTTTGTTTCTAATGAAACTAGACTCAAAGGGGAATCCATACATATAAGGCATGACTTCTAATTATCTCTGGATAATTTATGGTGAATTATCAAAGTCGAAACAGGAGATCCAGAAACCGTTCTGGCCCTGTTTCACGAGAACTTTAATATCTCTTAATATACTGTTCATATGATTGTTTCGTTACTTTCATATGAAAATAGATTTAAGAAGGTTCGATTACATAATTTATTCACTATTTAATTCCATTCCTACAAATTTTTGTGATTTTTCAAATCCACACCACTGCTGCTGTCAGCATCTGTTTTCTAGGTAAACTTTACCTATTTCGTGGTTACCATGGACCAACTAGGGTTTTGTCATACATAGGTCCACATATGATCATATTTAGCCATTCCAATGGCTGATCATTTGCCCAACACTTCCATTCCAAACCATAGTCACATCATGAAACCATATATACATACATAAACACAAATGGTCTAATGCCATACTCCACTTCTACAAGCCATTTTCGCATGGCTGTACACACGTACATCACAAAAAGTGCTTAAAACAACAAGGGGTAGTCCTATACATGCCATATCCAGAGTTCAACTAAAAGAGTACCAAAAGAGCTTTGATAGTGTGGATGACTTCGACCTCGATGATCCCGAATCCGATAGCTAACGAACAATATCTATAAAACAGAGAGCCAAAGCAACGGGGTAAGCATTTTAAAGCTTAGTAAGTTTCAAGTAATGAAATCGGCTTTGACTAAAGTATTACATTCACATAGCTAAATGAATCACTTTATTAATTCACATTCTCATAATCATACTTACTTCACACTTCATCAACATATACACACACAAGGTATTAACCTATCTAAAAGTCGAAAGTTCGTTAGTCGATTGAACGAATACTATTAAAAACGAATCGACTTTTCCGATGCACACGCAAACATACCTTATCGTTTGGGTTTTTCGAGCGTATTAATTGAATGTATTACAACACAACGCGCTCACCTTCGAACCCAAGTTTCTTCGGAATTTAGCCGGATATAACCACAAGCACAAATGCCCTCGGGTCTTAGCCCGGATATATCAACTCGCACAAATGCCTTCGGGTCTTAGCCCGGATATATCAACTCGCACAAATGCCTTCGGGTCTTAGCCCGGATATATCAACTCGCACAAATGCCTTCGGGTCTTAGCCCGGATATATCAACTCGCACAAATGCTCATGCACATATATATCAACAATCATGACACATCCATACTTCACTTTCGTTACTAAGGCTCAAACACAAAGCATTTATTAAACCTTTCCAATTTCGGCTCAATAGCCACACACAAAGAGCATGATTTCAATTGGCTTTATAACATAGTCTCTATGCACATTTGACTATCCATCATAGGATGACTAATTATTTCAATATAATTCAAGTAGGGTCATTACTCGAAGACTTACCTCGGATGTTGTCGAACGACTTCAATGGCTATTCAATTACTTTTTCCTTCCCTTTATCGGATTTAGTTCCCCTTTGCTATTGAGCTTAAGTTCAACAAATTTTAAAATAGTCATTAATCGACTATTCAAGTATTACTTTCAGAATAATATATATATTGATTCGACTTTCACACACATAGATTATAGTAAGCTTTATAAAAATCAATAAATAATTCATTAGCAAATTTTCATTAATGTTTACAACAAAATCACATATTCACTACGAGCTGTTTTCCTGAGCAGTAGTCACTAAATTATTTATAACTGGAGCTACAAAACTCCAAATCACTTGCCGTTAATTTTCCCTGAATATAGACTCGTATATCTTCCATCCATAAAATTTTCAGAATTTTAGACTTGGCCAATCAATACCAGATTTTTCTTAAAGTTTCCCCTGTTTCACTGTTTGACTAATCTGACCACTCTTCACTACGAATCAAATTTCTCATTTTACAGAATTCAAAATGTGCTGTATTTGATTTCATTTGAAATTAGACTCATTAAGAAGTTTAAGCATATAAATTTTATCTTATAATCATTTTTGTACAATTTATAATGATTTTCTAAAACAGAACAGGGAATCTAGTAGTCATTTTGACTCAGCCCCACAATACTTCAAATATCTCAAGATCGGTAACTCTTTTGTTTTTATAGTTTCTTTTGTAAGACAATAGACTCTTCAAGCTTTAATGACATAATTTACTCAGCTTCTAATTCAACTCCTACAAATTATGGCGATTTTCCAAAATCACCTTACTGCTGCTGTCCCCAAGCAGATTATTACCAAATCATATGCTAACATTTGCATTTCACCTTAGTAGCTAGCTTAGCAAACCTTAATTTAACATATAATTGTTCATAACACAATTAAAGCATCCTCTCCATTCCATCAATTCAAAACACATACATTGCCCAATAGTATCCAAAATCATATTCGGCCTTAGTACACATCTTGTTAGCCGATTTTTCTCCATTTAGCAACTAATGCACATATGTGCTCATTTGTTAGGCTCTACTTCACCTAACTACCATTTTCTTTTTCATCCAAATAACATGAACAACAACCATTTCTTGAACATTTTCTCTTCAACAATTCTTCATAAAACATAAAGACTATAACCCAATCTCATCCTTTAATAACTAAAACCGA
Organism: Gossypium hirsutum; assembly: GCF_007990345.1. Classification (NCBI taxonomy): domain Eukaryota; kingdom Viridiplantae; phylum Streptophyta; class Magnoliopsida; order Malvales; family Malvaceae; genus Gossypium; species Gossypium hirsutum. The sequence continues at coordinate 60,383,518 of NC_053436.1, read as the reverse complement.
ATGCTCAAGACACCACACCATTTCAAATTTTGGTCATGGGTTAAGCAAGGAACTTGATGACTAACAAAAAAAATGCTAAAAATCCAAGAATCATCCTTGAACTTACCTTGATTTAGCAAACCACCATAGCTGAATTTTTCAAAGCTTTTCTCTTCTAGGTACGGCAATGAGGAGCAAGGATGGAGAAACTTTGGTTTCTCCTCCTATTAACTAGTATTTTATTAACCTTATTCCTTATTTTATTTTTTTCTAACATACCTCACTAAGCCAACATGTTCCCAACATGTTTCCACCCATAGCATGGCCAACCACTAGCTCAAATTTTGGGTAATTTGACATGCAAACCCATCATTTTCATAACATGCATTAATAGACCATTTTAAATTAGCCTATCATATTTTCACCATGTCTCATATCGATCCCTATTTAATAATTTCTCATGCAATTGGCAAAATTGGAGAATGAATCTTCCACATACTCATGTACACACATAATAAGCATAGAATATGGAAATTAATTATTTTTATGACTCGGTTTTGTGGTCCCGAAACCACTTCCCGACTAGGGTCAATTTTGGGCTGTCACAAAACTACTAGTGTTAGGCTGCGGGGGTTTTCAAAATTAATGAACGTTTTCAAGACTCAACAAGCACAACAAATGGATAGCCTAAAGATTGATAAACCGACTTTTCATTCAACCGCTGTTTTTACAAAGACCACCCCAATCACTTAAACAGCGAATGCATACTAAGTCGTAAGTCCATGTGACACGTCAGATCTGGCCATAACGTCTGGGCCGGGTTTGGGGTGTTACAATAAGAGTCTGAAGTATTTAATGACGCAAAAAGACATAAATCTGCGACAGAGAAGATTGTTAGAACTACTAAAAGACTACGAACTTGTGATTGATTATCACCCGGGAAAGGCAAATGTTGTTGCTGATGCTTTGAGTCGAAAATCGTTGTCTGCGTTGTGTGCGAGGAAAGCTCACTTAGTTTTGTCTAATGATGGTTCAATTTCAGCTGAATTAAAATCAAGACCCTTGTTCTTATAGCAGATTATCGAAGCTTAGAATATTGATAATGAGATTTTGGCTAAACAAACTCAGTATGATGTAGGGACTGATTCAGAATTCAGAGTTGATAAAGATAATTGTTTAAGATTCCAAGATTAAATTTGTGTTTTGAGAAATCTAGAGTTAATTCAAATGAATTTGAGTAAAGCCCACAGTAGTCGGTTATCTGTGCATCCGGGTAGTATTAAAATATATAATGACTTGAAACAATATTATTGGTGGTCCAGAATGAAAAGAGATATCTCTGATTTTGTTTCTAAATATTTAACCTGTCAGCAAGTTAAAGATGAACATCAGGTGCCATCTGGGTTACTACAACTGATTATGACTATGAACTTTGTGTCTAGTTTGCCCCTGTCACCAAGAAAGAAAGACACAATTTGGGTTATAGTTGATCGTTTGACGAAATCAGGTCATTTTATTCTGATTTTATCTGATTATACGATTGATAAATTAGTTGAGTTACACATTTCTGAAATAGTGAGATTGCATAGTGTACCATTCTCTATAGTGTCAGACAAAGATCCGAGATTCACATCACGATTTTGGAAGAAGTTGCAAGATGCTTTGGGTACTAAATTGCACTTTAGCACTGCTTTTCATCCACAAACGGATGGTCAATCTGAGCGGATTATTCAGATACTTGAGGATATGTTAAGATGTTGTATTCTTGAGTTTGAAGGTACGTGGGAACAATACTTACATTTGATTGAATTTGCTTATAATAACAGTTTTCAATCGAGCATCAAAATGGCACCGTATGAAGCTTTGTATGGTCGCAAATGCAGTGCACCTTTGTATTGGACAGAGCTTAGTGAAAGTAAGATTCACGGGGTTGATTTGATAAAAGAATCCAAACGGAAAGTGAAAGTAATCCGAGATAGTTTGAAAGCAGCTTCTGATTGTCAGAAATCTTATGCAGATTTGAAAAGAAAAGACATTGAATTTGAGATCAACGATAAAGTATTTATGAAAGTGTCTTTGTGGAAGAAAGTGCTTCGGTTTGGTAGAAAAGGCAAATTGAGTCTGAGGTTTATCGGGCCATATGAAATTATTGAGCGTATTGGGCCGATAGCATATAAATTTTTGTTACCACCAGAGTTAGAAAAGATTCACAATGTATTTCATGTATCAATGCTTCGACAATACAGATCTGATCCTTCACATGTCATTCCTCCGTTTGAGATCGAAATTCAATCTGATATGACTTACGAAGAAATGCCGATCCGAATCTTAGCACGAGAGGTTAAAGAGTTACGAAATAAGAAAATTTTGTTAGTTAAAGTGATGTGACGTCGACATGGTGTTGAAGAGGCCACGTGGGAGCCTGAAGATGTTATGAGACAACAGTATCCAGATCTGTTTAATAGTAAGATTTTCGGGGACGAAAATCCTAAAGAGGGGAGAATTGTAATAGTTAAATTTTGACCCTAGTCAGAATAGTGGTTTCGAGACCACAAATCCGATTTAGAGAAATGTTTTAATATTATTTTCTGTGTCTATTATAAGTAAATTGATATATGTAAAAATCTTGTGTAAAAATTTAACTGTTTGTGTGCTTCATTTGCAAAAAGGACCTAATCGCGAAAAAGGTAAAAGCTGTGTGCTAGATGTTAAAAGTGCTTAATTGAATTGGCTTTATAATTGTGAGGTCCTTAGGTAGTTATTTGACCAAAGTTATGATTAAATGACAATAGTGGACATTAGTGGATGGCATATTAATGTTTTGATGCAACGGTAATTTGGGAAAATGTATATTTAAGTAAAAAAAATAAAATAAAACATGAAACGAAGCCATTATCATCCTTGTTCTTGCCAAAAATACAAAGAAAATAAAAGAAAAAGAAGCCTTAATGGTTTGGGTAGGTTAAAGCTCTATTGAGGTATAATTTTTGATCGGTTTTTGATAATTTATACGTTTTTGTGATCGTTGCTTAGTGTACTGTAAAGCCCATGTCTCAATTTTTTATCTTGTTGATGATTTTGAGTTATGTCATTGATGAAACTATGAGCTTTATGATGTTAGTTGATGAATTATTAAAGGTATGTTTTGGGTTGACATATGTTGTCTTTGAATTTTTGATGAAATTGAGTAAATTGGGCTAATTTGTAAAAAATGTTATTTTGAGGGTCTAAAATGTGAAATAAATGAAATTTTAGGGCTTATATGAACACTATGAATATTCATCTAGGCATGTGTGCAAAGAAGTTTTGTGTATTTTGTGATTTTGTGAAATAAGGACTAAAGTGTCAATATGTGAAAATGTGAGGGCTAGTTTGCAAAATGCCCTAATTGTTTGTATATGGATTGTTTTGAATGATTTGGTGAAAAAAGGGTTAATTTTGAATACATTTAGATCAAGAAAATAGGAATTCGAATTTAGACTGAGAGAAGTCGAAGATGGTAGAATAAACGTTCAAGTCGACAACTTCGAATACGAGGTAAGTTCGTACGTAGAATATGGCATTATAAGTACATATTTCTATTTTGATTATACGTAGATGTTTAAATAATTGAGTTGAATGTATATGATGATGAATCGGAAGCTTTGGCACTAAGTGTGTGATTTAAACTAGCTTCATCTACTTGAGGCACTAAGTGTGCGGAAATATTCTAGCTTCGGCTAAACTTATAGCACTATGTGTGTGGATGTTTAAAATACGAATAACTATGGAAAGTCTTATAACCTTCAACAAGAGGTAAGTAGGAAAGTAATAAGTACGGGAAGATCTAGGTATGCATGATACCTAAGTGGTAGATGATATTATTTATGTGAATTTCATTGAGTTGATATGATCTTATGGATTGACATTGTGCAAATACTCATATGTTTCATATAATGTTGATGATTTGAGTACGAGCTTACTAAGCTTTTGAAAGCTTACTGTGTATGTGTGTTTGAATTGTTTTGTAGATATCGAAGCTACTGCAAGCTCGGGGATCATCTAGGATCACCAGCACACTATCGAACTTTATTTTAGTACTTTTGAAAATGTATATATTTTTTAAGTATGGCATGTATAGGCTAGTAGTTGTGGAAGTATGTTTTGTGATGTATATATATTTAGCCATGTGAATTGGCTAATTTTTGTTTAAACTCTTAGTTGATAATGGTTTATGATATGTGATGTTAATTTGAAATTGTAGTATGCTTAGTTGGATAAAGAAAATGGTAAGTGTGGTGAATTAATGGAATGATATTATATGATGTTTTGATATAATCTTACATTATGTTCATTATATATAGGTAATGTTTATAAGTATGTAAATGGTTGATAAAAATATGGTATGAATGATATGTGTTTTAGCATGAAAAATTGGTTGATTGGATTGTACATATATGTTTGTTTCCATGCTTGTAGGCTGACCCAAAAAGGGGTGGTAATTTGGCTTAAACCAAACCGGCATTGTACCACACGGGCATAGAACACGGGCGTGTCTGTTGGCCGTGGGCTTAAGTCAGTAGCTAGCTAAGAACCACACTGCCATAGCACACGGGCGTGTCTGTTGGCTGTGGGAAAAAGACAGTATATAAGCTTTATTTTGGCATGGTTGGGTTTCAAGGGTGTGTCTGGTGCCGTGTGAAAGACATGGCCTGGTTACACGGGCGTGTGATCTCAACCTAGTGGAAAAATTTTCTATGTGATGAAATTTGTGGATGTGTTCGGTTTAGTCCCGACCTCTTACTAATGTATGTTTATGGTCTCATTGACCTAAGAACGGGACTTAATGTTTATGTTTGATCATAATATGACGATGTATGACTTTTTGATTGTAAAGTGATTACGAAATGTTCTGATGTCTCCAGTAATGCCTCATAACCTTAATCTGGTGTTGGATATGGGTTAGGGGTGTTACAGACTTCATTTGAATTCAACACCAGGGCACACATGGCCATGTAACATGACCGTGTGTCTCACAGTGCTGAGACATACGCCCGTTTCTCTTCCCGTATGGGCACAAATAGGCTATTTGCAGAGCCATTTTCCCACCCTATTTTCACCTACATACATAAGCATACCTTGCATGTAATAGTCCGATTTAGACCCTAATCGGAATTGTGGTTTCAGGACCACAAATTAGAGTCAGAAAAATATTTAAATATTATTTTCTATGTTTATTATATGTGAATTAGCATGTGTGAAAGTTTCGTATGAAAATTTAATTGTTTGTGTGCTTAATTAAATAAAAGGGTTTAATCGCTTAAAATAGAAACTTGATAGTTAAAAGCATAAGGGCCAAATTGTTGATGGCTTTGTAAGTTGAAGTATTTAAGTGGTAATTTGACCATGTTTAATTAGATGGACGGTAGTTGTAACACCCTAAATCAGTAACTGTTATCGAATTAGGGTTACGAGGTATTAACAGACAGGCAAAACATTTCAGACCAATTCAGAATCACAGACATCACGTAACAGGAATACATAAGCTAACATCAGTAATTCATCTCTTTTGATGGTCTACAAGACCTGAAACATACTTTTAGGGACATTCGATACTAAACCAAACACATTAATTAATTTCAGAACTCAGAAAATTTTTCAATTCTGTTAAGGTCACACGCCCGTGTGACCAGGCCATGTGCCTCACACGGGAATCAGACACACCCATGTGAACCAGCCGTGCCAAAAGAAGGCACACATACTGACTTTCACCCACGGCCAATAGACACGTCCGTGTGCTATGGCCGTGTGATACTTAGCTAGCTACTGACTTAAGCCCACGGCCATATGACACGCCCGTGTTCCCTGACCGTGTGGCACAATGCAGGCTTGCTTTAATCCAACTTGCCACCCCTTTTTAGGTCATTCCTACAAGCAATATTAAACGATATTTATACCAAAATTTCAGCCAATTCCATGCTCATAACATGCTTCAATATAACTAAAGCATCATCATTTAACAACCTATTCAAATCCATACCAAAACACATTAAAAATCTTATTACAACAACATGCCAAAATGCTCATTTCATAGCTCAATTATGGCACCATCTAACTCATGCTTGAACTTACCATTTCTTTAACTTGGCATATTCAGAATGATCATCACAGATAAGGGCATATAACCATTACAATCATACACAAGTTGGCATCACAAACCATTTATCAAAACTAAGCACAAATGTACCATTTGTTAGCCAACTCTCATGGCATAACATATATACATATTAAAGTTTAATACATAGACATTCTAGCCTATACATGCCATACTAAAAAAAATATTTACACTTTCAAAAGTACCAAAATGAGTTTGATAATGTGGTGACAATCCTCGACTATCCCCGAGCCTTCAATAGCTACGATAACTGAAAAACAAACAGAAATCACACAGAGTAAGCTACATAGAGCTTAGTAAGCCAAATACAATTGCTTTAACTATTAAAGCATATAAAGTGAAAGTCAATAGCATAAATTTATAGCCACTTCACAGAGTAATTCATGAGCCTAACCATGCTCATTTACTTGTATACATATCATGCTTCATTTCTAAATTCCATACATACTTCACATTTATTTTTTCACAGAAATGGAGTCTTTGATATTCAGAAATTCAGTACAATACAAACGTACCTGTATAGATTATACATTTTATATATTCATTCCCATATCTCATACTCTATCATCAGACTGTTCAGAAATGATACAGATGCTTATAAATAGGTACAATGCTGACATCCCAGACGTGGTCTTACATGTAATTTAGTATCAATGCCTCTGTCCCAGACAGGGTCTTACACGAAATCAGATACGATGCTGATGTCCCAGACATGTCTTACACGACATATCAGATCAATGTTCACATTCCTTTAGATACATACAGAGCTTTTCAGATACCAGCATATTATTAGATTTTAATCAGAATTCATTCAACAGGCTCTCAAAGCTTCCAATACAAATTACAGTTTGTATGCATAGAATTTTAGTCAATTTAACACGTATTTGTAATTTGACTTACCTTGTACGGATTTCAGACGGAACGAGTCAACTATTCAACTATTTTGGACTTCCCTCGATCTAAGTCCGATTTTATTTGTTCTTGATCTAATACAATTCAAATTCAACAATTCAATTATTCATTTCATTCAAAATAATCCATGAACACATGTTTAGGACACTTTACATTTTAGCCCTTACATTTTCACACTTTGACAATTTAGTCCATTTTTCACAAAATCACAATTATGCAAAATTCACCAAGACTATAGCTTGGCCGAATATACATAGCTTCCATTGTAACAGCCCTATTTTTGACCCTAGTCGGAAAGTAGTTTCGGGACCACAAAACCGAGTCACAAAAATAAGTAACCATTATATCTTATGCTTATTGTATGTGAACCTGCATGTGTGAAAGTTTCTTGCTTTAATTTTGTCAATTGTATGTAAAATTTATTAAATAGGACTTATGTGAGACAATTGTGAAATGTGACAGGTAATTGTAAATATGGTCTACTAATGCATGTTAAAAAAAATAATGGACTTGCATGTCAAATTATCCATTTTTCTTTAGTGGCCGGCCATATAGTTGATTCATATATATTATATGTATATTATATTAACATTAATTTAAACTAAATGAATTAAAGAATAAAAATAAAAGAATAATGGCTTAGTGGGGAGGAGAAACCAAAATTAGTTCATCCTTTGATTTCTTTGGCCGAAAATTTCAAGAAGAGAAGGGGGGAAAACAAACATTCGGCTACCCCTTCCTAGCCTTGATTAAGGTATGTTTGAAGTGTTTTGATAGAAATTTCTTGTATGTTTTAGGATAGTTTCTTAATTCCTCCATAACCCATGTGCAAATTTTCGTTTTGGTAGCTATAGGAGCAATCGGTCATGAGAGGATTTTTCATTTAGAAATGTTATGTTGATGTTTTGTTGTGAATCAATAAAAGTACTCTATTTGGTTGAGATTATAAAAGTATGTTAAGTTTTTGAATTTTTAATTGTAAAGATTAAGTGTTTGTGTTATAGCCGAATATACATTGAAAATTTTAATGGAGAAACTCTTATGATATAAGCCTGTAAAATTGAAGTTATAAATTGTGTTTTGTAGTTTAAATGGTTAAAGACTATTTGGTTATAGCCTTAATTTTTCATGAAGAAATCAAGTTAAACGTATTTGTGTCTATGCTATGGCTGAATGTACTATGGCTGATTGTGGACTATGATAAAATTTAGTAAGGTATGTGCTTTAAATGTGTTATGAACTATTATAGGTTAAGTTAGGTTGAAGCTTGGTGAAATCGAACTTGAAAACTGATTTGAGCACAATGTGGTATTGATATTATTTATAAGTAAATTTATAGATATATATGATGAAATTGATTCGTGAGATACATGCTTAAATAATATGAATGCAAAGAATGTGTGAAAGAGTGGATTGGTAATAATCTACTTGGGACAGCAGTAGTAAGGTGATTTTCGAAAATCACCATAAAGTGTAGGAGTTGAATTAGAAGCTGAATAAATTATGTAATTAAAGCTTGATGAGTCTAGTTTTCTATAGTAGAAACCGTAAAAGTAAAAGAATTACCGATCATGAAATATTTGAAGTAATGTGGGACAGAGTCAAAATGACTTCTAGATCCCCTGTTCTGTTTTTATAAAATCATTATAAAATGTATAAAAATGGTCATAGAACAAATTTTATATGCTTAGACTCCTTAGTGAGTATAGTTTCAAATGAAATAAACGAAAGCATATTTTGATTTCTGTACAATGTGAAATTTATTTCGTAGTGAAGAATGGTCAGATTTGTCAAACAGTGAAACAAGGGAAACTTTAGGAAAAATCTGGTATTGATTGGCTAGACTAAAAATTATGAAAATTTTATGGATAAAAGATAAATGAGTCTATTTTCAAGGAAAATTTATGGCAATTGATTTGGAGTTTCGTAGCTCCAGTTATAAGTAATTTAATGACTGTTGCTCAGGAATTCAGCTTATAGTGAAATTGTGATTATATAGTAAACATTGATAAAAGAAAAATTTTGCTAATGAATTGCTTATTGATTTCTTATAAGCTTACTATAATCTGTATGTGTGAAAGTCGAATATATATGTATTATATTCTGAAAGTAATACTTGAATAATTGATTAATGATTAGTTTAAAATTTATTGAATTAAAGCTCAAGAGCATAGAGGGGCAACCTCGGATAAGGCAAAAGCTAAAGTCGCGGAATAGCCAACCCGAAATTTGTTCAGAAAGATACAAGGTAAGTTTTGAGTAATCGCCTTTAGTATAAAATTTATAATGCCTTGACATATATATACTACATGAATTTTGATCTTTTTGGTTCTATTTGAATTAAGTTGAATGGTAAATTAGGGTTAAGCTTGATTGATGAAAGGTACGTGTGATATTCATGCATGATTTTAAGCTGAAATGAAATAACGGTGTTCATAAGAAGCTCATGTCCGAATGTGGCCAATGGCTACTAATAATGTGAAATGTTCTATAAAATGTGTTAGAATACGATAAAAAAACATGTTATTTGATGTGGAATTGTATCCGGGCTTAAAGACCCGCAAGCTTCGTGCTGGAATTGTATCCGGGCCTAAAGATCCGCAGGCTTCGTGCTGGAATGACATCCGGGTTAAAAACCTGCAGGCTGTGCTAAATATTGTTTCGAGTTAAGTATGATTACGACATTGAATATCCGTGCGAGTAAGTATTATATATGTTATACCTGCTAAGGTACATATTACGTACTCATAAGTGAATTGACTTCAAAACGAATTATTAGTATCAAAGAATGGTATATATATATGTGAGTGTGTGTATATGTATGTGAATGAATACCGTATTTATGAATAAGAGAATGACTTATTTGGTCAATGTATGTCATTGTAAAAGCATGAGTCTTAAAGAAATTTTATGAACCATATAGTATAGTGAAATATGTACTGAGAATTTTCTTGTGTATTCATGTATATATATATTCGGCCAATAGGTTATAATTAATGTACTTGTGAGTTTTTGGCCAAGTAATTTACAAATTAAATTTGGGTTCTTGTGATACTTAATGTTAGATTTTAAATGATATGTTTTTAATTGTTTGAAACACTTAAAACTTACTAAGCCTCGAAAGCTTACTCTATTTTATTTTATTTCTTTGTTTTATAAATTGTCAATTTTGGCCACCGACTCGGGGATCATCAACAGTTCATCATACTATCGATCTTTTTGGTATAGTTATATTTTGGCCCTGGGTATGGCATGTATAGGTTAGGCCGGTGACGGTTATGTTTTGTATTGTAAATATTTTAGCCATATGAAAATGGCATTTATATACTTAAAGATCAGTATTTACTCAACTTAATTTTTGTCTTTGTTGATTGATTATATGGACAAAAAATAATTAATTGTTTGGCTCGGTAATACTTGTAACACCCCAAACCCGACCCAGACGTTATGGCCGAATCTGACGTGCCACGTTGGAGTTGAAAACCCACGTTCCATTTTAGTGTTTTAAAAACCATATATTTTGTCGAGTTAACAAAGTGTATGGAAGCTGGGCATCAGGTAGGTATCCGAGACAGAGGAGGTGAGCCATGAAGCCTACTTAAGTACCAAGCTCTTTGATTGGATCCAATCCTAGACATGCCCACAACCATAGCCACACTTTGTTATATCGAGTTTAAATTTGTTTAAGTGGACGTTTTTGATAAATCGATTAATCGTGGTGTTGAGATATTTCGAAAACAAGTATCGCTTTGAAAACACGTCCTAAGTCTAGCCCATTTGAACAATTATCAACCAGGTTTGAAGTTATTAAAAATAAAATAATCCCGAGAAGAAATAAAAGAAAAGTTGAAAATGGCCTTATTACAACCCAAAAATAAATAATAATTAAAGGAAATTAAATGAAAACCAACGCTTATTTAAAGGTCCAAAAGTGATCACCGTGGCCACTCTGAATCCCCTCCGGCCCAAGTCCCCACATTCAAGGCTCACCTGCAAGGTTAAGGAAAGGGGGTGAGTTTAGAAACTCAGTGTGCAACAAGCCCCTTTCAGAGCCCAAAAAAATAACAGCCTGTTGGGTTTAAGCCCAAATCCAATCTCAAACATCTACTGGGCCATAGCCCTTTTCATATTTCATATTTCATAACACTGGGCCGAAGCCTTTTCAAATTTCATATTACTGGGCCGAAGCCTTTACTGTAAACGATATGGCCCATAGGCCCATTTCAATATCACATATAATGTCAATGAAAGAATGCAAACCCATCTGGGGAGACTACTCAACCCACCATCCGCTACTCTCCACCCGTACCAACCAACACACCATGTGGGGATTAACTCGACCCACCCCGCCATAACTCTCCACTGGCAGCTTAACTGCTTTATCATATAACTGGAGGCCTAGCCTCTTTTAATAACTGGGGCAAAATCCCTTTTTATAACTGGGGCATAAGCCCTTTAATAACTGGGGCGTAAGCCCTTTCGATAACTGGGGCATAGGCCCTTTTGATAACTGGGGCATAAGCCCTTTTGATAACTGGGGCATAAGCCCTTTAATAACTGGGGCATAAGCCCTTTTTCACTTCCTCCATTCATATAAAAACCCAACCCAATGCATTTATGAATACATCATGTGCATATCATACATATCATGTGCATATCATATAGTCATGTGCATATCATACATACCATGTTTATCAAAATCCCATGTATTAAAATCATACATAAACCCTAGGGGTATAATGGTCATTTTTACCTAGGGGCAAAACGGTCATTTTCATGTTATAAGGGTAATCTTGTAATTTTACCAAAAATTAGGGTTTCCATGTTCATTAACGATTACTAACAATTCATGGGTGCAAACAATTATTCTGGCCCATTTTTAGCGAAATCGAGTTATTGGGCCTAAAACCCCTAATGGGCCTTACTTAGCCGATTTCGTCATCTAAACCCATTTAGCCTATATCCACAACAGTATTAACAGTCTTAACATGCAATTTAACAGATTTCCATTTTCTACCAATTTTTCCCAAATGGGCCCGAAAGCCTATTGGGCCCTATTTCAGCCCCTCGAGGCCCAACTTACCGTGAACGCCAAAAACACATCCTTACCGTTTCCATTGTTCCCGATCATCATCTCATCGATTCTAACTAACTAGTGAGCGTTCGCTGTGAGCCCTCGAAATGCTAGAATTTCGACATTTCGGCTTTTCGGCATTTATCGCTTTAAGCTATGAAAAAGGGTTCGTTACACACCTAATTTGCAATATTCCTTGACGAGATCTCCTATGCGATTTCTCCTATAATCAACCACTTATAGATTAGACCATGTTAATATTAAACCAAATCGAAAACTACCTATTATCATCACTTACACATTCGGCCACCATCCACAATGGCCCTTGGGTTCATACCTTTGCCGAAGTTGATGACTAGATTTAGTCACTCCGATGATCCAAGCTTTTCACACACTCCTCGATCGGTAGCCTTTAATCCTCACTAGCACCAACAAACCAAATAACACCAAAAACCCTTTTAGCCTTAGTCGACAGAGGGGTTTTCATTTTTTCTTAAACCACAAGATACAAATGGAAAGAAGGTTCGAATACTTACCAAGAGATCTACTCGTTGAAGAACGTTCCAAATACCTTCCTACCCCATATCCGTTGTGAATCCAACTTAAACGTGCGTAGAAAATAGATCTAAATATTAATTCTCGAATCACTAAAATATGAAGCTTTCGGCTTTTCAGCAAATATTAATCTAAGCTATTACGAGGGTTAGTACACACCTGTTACGGGTTGAAGTTGAAACGTTTCCAAAATCAATCGCCTACGATAACCACCACCTGTCACTCAAACTTAACTAATCCAATATCAATATATGTAAATCCTAAGCACATCAGTCATACGGAACATAAGGGCATATTCGTCATTTTACCATACAGGGGTATTACGGTCACTTTACCCTACAGGGGCCTTACGGTCTTTTTACCTATTAGGGGTATTTTAGTCATTTCATCCTACAAGGGTGCTTTGGTAAATCTACAAACCAAGGGTATTTCAGTAATTTTGTAAACCAATGGTATTTCTATAATTTTTAGAAAGTCAAGGGTATTTCTGTAACTTTGTAAATCAGGGGTATTTTGGTAATTTTACAAATTGAGTGTATTTCGGTAATTTCACAAACCAAGGGTATTTTGGTAATTTTACAAACTAGGGGTATTTTGGTAATTTTACAAACCAAGGGTATTTTAGTAATTTTGTAAATTGAGGTTAAAACAGTAATTCTGTAAATCAAGGGTAAAACAGTAATTATGTAAATCGAGGTTAAAACGGTAATTATGTAAATCGGGGGTAAAATGGTAATTCTGTAAATCGGGGGTACTTTGGTAATTTTACAAGTCGAAAGTATTTCAGTAATTTTACAAATCGAGGGTATTTCAGTATTTTTACAAACTAAGCGTGTTTCGGTAATTTTAGTAAACTAAAGTATTCTAAACAGGGGATAACAATACGAATAGGCCTAAAGCCTATTCTGGCCCAAATGGGCCCACACGCTCGTGTGACCCTTTTAGCCTAAATCTAGCCACAAATATGAGATTCACCTAGCCTAGTCTAATATTTACTACACAATCAAACAACTTATCCAATTGGGCCCATAGGCCCACATGACCCCTTTCAGCCCATCGCGGCCCGAAGTAGCCATCCTACAGCTAGAGTAGCTAGAAAATACACACCTGATTGGAGACTGGAGTTAATCCACGCTCCGAGCACTCTTAGCCGGTGCCCAACCCAAACGAGCACGCCATACAGCGAAAGGGATCAGCCAAGAAAGGTACCTCTACTCTCCTCATGGTTCTCTCTATTTAAAGCCAGCTTCGCATCCACTCTTATGTTAGCTTCCTGATGTGGGATACCTCCAACATCAGAGTTTAAATTCAACACCAACTCTTGCCGCCCCCTGTTAGCAAAATAAATGCTCCTTGCTTGCAATGGGATTCGAACCCATGCCTCCCCTCAGATGCTCCACACGCTACTTGCCACTAAGCCACAAGGCTTTTTGTGTCATATTTTATCCCCAATTAATTATAAGGTCTAAAGGCCAAAGTCCAGGTTCCCTTTAAAAAACCCAAAATAAATTGCAAAAGCCAAGGCTTGAACCCAGGCTCCCATACAACCTTAATGACGCCACAACCACTAGACTACAAGCTTCCTTGTGTCATTTATTTAACACAATAATTTAAATACCGTCATCCAAGCCTCTAGGTTTTTTTTTCACTAAATACCAAAATTTTTGCTAGAGCCCAAGTTTGAACCCAAGATTTCTCTAACACTTCTCAGGGCCATTAACCACCAAAGCGGACATTTAATTGTGTCATTTCATTGCACAATTAAATACCTATATAAAACCTCCTTACGGACCCACACTCAAGGCCCAATACTTCTAGGCCCAAATTCAGGGTGTTACAATACCTCATAGCCTAAACCGGCGATCGGACTCGGGCTAGGGGTGTTACATCCATACAAGCCCAATTAACATATTTAATTCACAATTTAGTCCCTCAAAACCTCATTTTCACAAAATAGCTCTATCCCATAAAAAATTCAAGAACAAAGCATGATAATCTCACATATATCTTTCATAATCCATATAAAAATGTCACTAAGCTCATATAATCATCAATGGCACATTTCATAATCTTCAACAGAAACAGAAATTCAGACATGGGTTTTGAAGAACACAAAGCAACGATCACAGAAACATAGAAAATATCAAAAATGGACCAAAGTACACACCTTAATCAACCAAAACAAGTGTCAAAACTTAAAGCTCTTTTCTTTCTTCTTTTTCTTAGATTTTTAGCAAGAACAACATTAATCATAGAAAAAGACAAATTAAATCACAGAAACTTCGCAGATATAAATTCACACATCACAGACATAGAAAATAATATTAAAATAACTTTTTCAGAATCGGTTGCGTGGTCTCGAAACCACTGTTCCGACTAGGGTCAAAACCGGACTGTTACTGTAGTGACCATGTGATATGATGGTTTTATATTAATTAATAAAGGTTAAATTTGTAATTGAATTAAAAGGTTATTATATTACAAAACATTAAAAAATTAAAAGCCATGGTTCTTTTAACTTTGCATGATCGAAACTAGTAAAATAAAAAGAAAAGAAAAGAGTTAGGCATTCGGCTACTTCCAAGCTAAATCAAGGTATGTTTTTACTTCGATTTTTGACAATTTTTACATTCTTAAGATCGTTGCTTCTAATACTACCCGACCCATGCTTGAATTTTTTTATTTTGGTGAATATTTTATGTTATGCCATTGATGAATATTTGTGTTTTGTGATGTTTGATGATGAAATATCAAAAATATGTTTTAGATTAACAAGTTTTGTAATGAAGTTTTTGATGATTTTGTGTTAATAGGACTAAACTGCAAAAATAATTAATTGAAAGACTAAAATAAAAATAAATGAAATATATGGACTAGTATGAGTATGTTGAAAATTCAGCTCAACTATGTTGTTGTGAGATTTGGTGTATTTTGTGTTTTGTGCAATTTGGACTAAATTGTAAATGTACGAAATATCAGGGGTAAAATGGTAATTTTCCCATTTATGTGTTGTTGGATTAAATTGAATGAAATTGTATCTAAATGAGGTTAATTTGAAATTATATAGATCAAGAACAAAGGAAATCGAACTTGGATCGGAGAAAAACGAAAATAGTTGAATAGCCGATTCGTAACGTCCGTCGATATCTGAGGTAAGTCTTTAAGTAATTAAACATGGTTTATTTTTAACATAGAATGATTTACTATGATGATTCAAATTTTATAATGTATTAGTATGCTAGCCGAATGAGAATTATCAATGAATTAATGTGATCGAGTTGTATTTGAATAATATCAAAATATCTGAAAGTGTGTATGTGTTACATGGAATATTATATGATTTGATATATAAAATGTTGTGGAATGATTTTAAGTTTGTGATATTTGGGCCTTGAGCCTAGCAAGCCTTGTGCTGGTTACTTTGATCGGGGTTTGTGCCTAGCAGGCTTAGTGCCGGTGAATAAATAACAGACGTTGAGCCTAGCAGGCCTTGTGTCGGTGTGAAGTGTAACACCCCGAACCCGAGACCGTCACCGGAGTCGAACACGAGGTGTTAACAGACTTTTAAAAATTTTCCAGACACTGCCAATCTGCGTAATAGTCGCTTTAAAAATCATATCTTCAGATTCACAACTCGAAAATTTGTTTCATGATTTTTCCCTGAAACTAGACTCATATGCCCATCTACATAATTTTTCTTATAATTTTTGGTGGGGCCAATTAGTACAGTTTATTAGTCAAAGTCTCCCATGTTACAGGGATCGACTACCCTGACCTTTGCGCATTACGACTTGGATATCTCCTTGTACAGGGCTCCAATACTGATACCGTTTGTTTCTAATGAAACTAGACTCAAAGGGGAATCCACACATCTAAAGCATGACTTCTAATTATCTTTGGATAATTTATGGTGAATTATCAAAGTCGAAACAGGAGATCCAGAAACCGTTCTGGCCCTGTTTCACGAGAACTTTAATATCTCTTAATATACTGTCCATATGATTTTTTTGTTACTTTCATATGAAAATAGATTCATCAAGGTTCGATTACACAATTTATTCACTATTTAACTCCATTCCTACAAATTTTTGTGATTTTTCAAATCCACACCACTGCTGCTGTCAGCATCTGTTTTCAAGGTAAACTTTACCTGTTCCGTGGTTACCATGGACCAACTAGGGATTCGTCATACATGGGTCCACATATGATCATATTTAGCCATTCCAATGGCTGATCATTTGCCCAACACTTCCATTCCAAACCATAGTCACATCATGAAACCATATAAACATACATAAACACAAATGGTCTAATGCCATACTCCACTTCTACAAGCCATTTTCGCATGGCTGTACACACATACATCACAAAAAGTACTTAAAACAACAAGGGGTAGTCCTATACATGCCATATCCAGAGTTCAACAAAAAGAGTACCAAAAGAGCTTTGATAGTGTGGATGACTTCGACTTCGTTGATCCCGAATCCGATAGCTAACGAACAAAATCTATAAAACAGAGAGCCAAAGCAACCGGGTAAGCAATTTAAGCTTAGTAAGTTTCAAGTAATGAAATCGGCTTTGACTAAAGTATTACATTCACATAGCTAACTGAATCACTTTATTGATACACATTCTCATAATCATACTTACTTCACACTTCATCAACATATATACACACAAGGTATCAACCTATCTAAAAGCCGAAAGTTCGTTAGCCAATTGCACGAATACTATTTAAAACGAATCGACTTTTCCGAAGCACATGCAAACATACCTTATCGTTCGGGTTAGTCGAGCGTATTAATTGAATTAGTTACAGCACAAAACGCTCACATTCAAACCCAAGTCTCTTCGAAATTTAGCCGGATATAACCGCAAGCACAATTGCCTTCGGATCTTAACCCGGGTATAGCAACTCGCACGAATGCCTTCGGGTCTTAGCCCGGATATATCAACTTGCATAATTGCCTTCGGGTCTTAGCCAGGATATATCAACTCGCACAAATGCCTTCGGGTTTTAGCCCGAATATATCAACTCGCACAAATGCCTTCGGGTCTTAGCCCGGATTTATCAACTCGCACAAATGCCTTTGGGTCTTAGCCCGGATATATCAACTCGCACAAATGCCTTCGGGTCTTAGCCCGGATATATCAAATGCTCATGCACACATATATCTATAATCTTAACACATCCATATCTTATTTTCGTTACTAAGGCTCAAACACAAATCATTTATTAAACCTTTCAAATTTCGGCTCAATAGCCACTCACAAAGAGCATGATTTCGATTGGCTTTATAACTTAGTCTCTATGCACATTCGACTATCCGTCATAGTATGACTAATCATTTCAATATAATTCAAGTAGGGTTATTCCTCGAAGACTTACCTCGGATACTTTGAATAGTTGTGGATAGACTACTCGATCACTTTTTCCTTTCCTTTATCAGATTTTGACCCCCTTGGCTCTTGAGCTTGATTCAACAAGTAGATTTTATTAAATAACTTATCAAATTAGCGATTCGATTTAATACATGTATACCATACAACTAAGTACAAAAGATGTTATTAACTAGATATTAAACATCAAACATATGCTCTACTCATGTACCAACGAACATGATACTAGCTCAATACCATGCATAATCGAATTTATTTAGCATCATTTAGTTTTATATAAATACACATATCATCCCAATTCGACACAAGAGTCAAATTCATCACTCAAACATTCACACCAATCTATTTGAATATCTTGGCCGAAACCCTCAATTGGCTAACATAGCCTTAATATTTCAATATAAACATGTATACATCAAAGGCAATTTAAAACACTTAGCCCTTATACTCAATAATGAAACCAACCCGTATACCTAATTATTTAACACATCACCTCCAAATGCATATATTAACTAACATATATCCAATCCACATGCCAAGTTACCATGAATAAATTAAACTTATATATATATATAGATAACCTTTCACACCCTTGTATCTAGTGTCATGAGAATAGCCGAATGTCCAAATTAACCAAGCTTAAAGATTTAACCTTCAACACTTTAATGATCCACAACCTATTCTTCAAGGCTTCAATTATAAAGTAATTAACATTTATACTCTTGTGCCGAATTAGCTAACACTTTTAGTCCATAGCCGAACCTCTTGATGATTAAGCCTCCAATTATTCATTTCAATTACCCTTACATTTTTACTTATCAAAGCCGAAACCCATACATGACATTACTCATATCATTCAAACTCACCTTCTAGAAAAATTCATGAACAATGCCGAATCCTTAAGTGTTCAAACCTCTAATTTACTCAACACATTCTTCATCAAAACTTAAAGGATATAATCAAATTCCTTCTTTAATAACCATAGCCGAATGCTCCATCCATCCATCAAAAATTCCAAGTTTTCAAATGGGCTAATATGGAGCTAGCTAAATGACTTAAACTAAGCTTAAAATTTCAAAACTAACAAAATTTTACTAACCTTCTCAAGCTTCAAGTGACCGAATGCTACCCTCCTATCTTCCTCTCTACAATCGGCCAAGAAGAACAAGGTGATAACCTCCCTCTTTCTTTTTTTTTTCTTTTAGTATCCTTAGTATTTCTTTTATTATTTCTTTTCTTTTACTTAAAATAATGACCACTTCATGGAAATTTACCACATAGTCTAATATATGCTCCATCATGGCCGGCCACTATGCACACAAAAGGAGTATTTGACATGCAAAGCCAATATTTTCACTACATGCTTAAATAGGTCCTTATAAATTGACCTATCGCATTTCAAAAGTGTCACACATAAGTCCTATTAACTAGGTTCACATGCAATCGACTAAATCGAAGTTTAAAACTTTCACACATTCATATTCACATATTCTAGACAATAATTATCACATCCAAATACTTCGGTGACTCGGCTTAGCGGTCCCGAAACCACTTCCCGACTAGGGTCAATTTAGGGCTGTCACAACTCTCCCCCACTTAAGAAATTTTCGTCCCCGAAAATCTTACCAGTGAATAATTTTGGATATCGGTCCTTCATAGAGTTCTCAAGTTCCCAAGTGGCTTCTTCTATTCCGTGTTTATGCCACAACACCTTCACTAATGGGATTTTCTTATTTCGCAACTCTTTTACTTCACGCATCAAAATGCGAACCGGTTGTTCTTCATAACTCAAGTTAGGTTGAATCTCGATCTCAGATGGAGCGATTACATGCGACGGGTCGGATCTATATCGTCGAAGCATCGAGACATGGAACACGTTGTGAATCTTTTCAAGTTCAGGGGGCAAAATCAATCTATACGCAACTGGACCAACTCGTCCGGAGATTTCGTACGGCCTAATGAATCTCGGACTCAATTTGCCCTTACGGCCAAATCTGAGTATCTTTTTCCAAGGTGAAACCTTAAGGAACACTTTGTCTCCCACCTGATACTCGATGTCTTTTCGTTTCAAATCCGCGTACGACTTCTGACGACCTGTGGCTGCTTTCAGACTTTCACGGATTACTTTTACTTTCTGTTCGGCATCCTTAATCAAATCAACTCCGAAAATTTTACTTTCACCGAGCTCGGTCCAAAACAATGGTGTACGGCATTTACGACCGTACAAAGCCTCGTAAGGTGCCATCTTAATACTTGATTGAAAACTATTGTTGTAAGCGAATTCAACCAAAGGTAAATACCGTTCCCATGAACTACTGAACTCGAGGATGCAACATCTCAACATATCCTCAAGTATCTGAATTATCCGCTCGGATTGACCATCGGTTTGGGGGTGAAAAGCAGTGCTAAAATGCAGCTTGGTACCCAAAGCTTCTTGCAATTTCTTCCAAAATCGTGAGGTAAATCTCGGATCTCTATCCGACACGATAGAAATAGGTACCCCGTGTAATCTCACAATCTGAGAAACATACAATTCGGCTAGTTTATCCAATGAAAAATCCGTACGCACGGGGATAAAGTGAGCCGACTTAGTCAGTCTATTAACCACAACCCAAATCGCATCCTTCTTACTTGTTGACAATGGCAGTCCGGACACAAAGTCCATTGTGACTCGATCCCATTTCCACTCGGGTATCATGATCGGCTGAAGTAATCCTGAAGGCACTTGATGTTCCGCTTTCACTTGTTGACATATTAAACATCTCGAAACAAAGTCGGAGATGTCTCGTTTCATACCATGCCACCAAAACCAACGTTTCAAATCGTTGTACATTTTCGTACTCCCCGGGTGAATTGACATTCGGCTACAATGGGCTTCGTTCAGAATCATCGAAATGAGTCCCGAATTCCTTGGAACACACAAACGACTTCTGAACCTCAAACAATCATCATCATCAATTTGAAACTCCGATTCCTTGTTCGGAACACACTCAGCCCGTTTTGCAACCAATTCATCATCGACTTTCTGAGCTTCACGAATTTGATGAGTCAATAATGGTTTGGCTTTTAATTCAGCTACTAACACATTGTCGGGTAGAACAGACAAATGCACATTCATCGCTCGTAAAGCAAACAATGAGTTCCGGCTTAAGGCGTCCGCAACCACATTAGCCTTTCCCGGGTGGTAATCAATGACAAGCTCGTAATCTTTCAACAACTCAAGCCAACGTCTTTGTCGCAGATTCAAGTCTCGCTGAGTCATCAAATATTTGAGACTTTTGTGATCCGAAAATACATGGCACTTCTCACCAAACAAATAATGTCGCCATATTTTCAAAGCAAATACGATGGCAGCTAGTTCGAGATCATGGGTCGGATAATTTCTCTCGTGTGGCTTCAATTGCCTCGACGCATAGGCCACAACTCGACCTTCTTGCATCAATACGCAACCCAACCCAAGTAGGGATGCGTCACTATAAATGACAAACTCTTTGCCTGATTCGGGTTGCACTAAAATTGGAGCTTCAGTCAAATGAGTTTTTAGTTGATCGAAACTTTTCTGACATTTCTCCGTCCATTCGAACTTAACATCCTTTTGAAGTAGCTTCGTCATTGGTGTGGCTATCATCGAGAAACCTTTGACAAATCGTCGGTAATAACCGGCGAGCCCCAAAAAGCTCCGAACCTCAGTAATATTTCTTGGAGGCTTCCAGTTAAGTATGGCTGAAATTTTGCTCGGGTCAACTCGAATACCCGATGCGGATACCACATGACCCAAGAAGCTAACCTCTCTTAACCAGAACTCACACTTACTGAACTTAGCATATAACTGCTTATCCCGCAACATTTGCAACACTAGTCTCAGGTGCTCAGCATGTTCGGTCTCATCTCTTGAATAGACCAAGATGTCATCAATGAACACAACTACGAACCGATCCAAATATGGTCTGAAGATCCGATTCATCAAATCCATAAATACTGCAGGGGCATTAGTGAGCCCAAACAGCATCACTAAGAATTCGTAGTGATCGTACCTCGTTCTGAAAGCAGTTTTGGGTACGTCCGAATCTCGAATCCGCAACTGATAATAACCCGAGCTCAAATCTATTTTTGAGAACACTGAGGCCCCCTTTAGTTGATCAAACAAATCATCAATACGCGGTAACGGATATTTATTCTTTATCGTCACTTTATTCAGTTGACGATAGTCAATGCACAACCTCATGGTTCCGTCCTTCTTTTTCACGAACAATACTGGTGCACCCCAAGGTGAGAAACTTGGCCGAGCGAAACCTCTATCCGTCAATTCTTGCAACTGAGCTTTCAACTCTTTTAACTCGGTTGGTGCCATACGATACGGAGCTATCGAAATCGGCGTAGTCCCAGGTACAAGCTCAATACCAAACTCTATCTCCCGAACAGGTGGTAAACCCGGCAATTCTTCAGGAAAAACATCCAGGTATTCACAAACCACCGGCACAGATTCTGGTTTCCTTTCTAATTCTTGGTCATCCAGTACATACGGAAGGTATGCTTCGCACCCTTTTCTTACATATTTCTGGGCCAACATTGAGGATATTACAGCTGGCACCCCATCCAAGTCCGTAGACTCAACTCGGATTACTTCGTTATTCGAGCACCTCAAATCAATAGTCTTGCTTTTGCAATTCACAGCAGCATCATGCACGGTCAACCAATCCAACCCGAAAATAACATCAAATTCATCAAACGGCAAAAGCATCAAGTCCGCCGGAAAACAGGAACCTCGGATTACTAGGGGACATTTCTTGCACACTTTATCGACAAGCACGTAACGACCCAAGGGATTTGACACCCGAATTACGAACTCAGTAGACTCAATAGGTAAAGTCTTACTGGATGCTAAGGTTTCACATATGTAAGAATGAGTAGAACCGGGGTCAATCAAAGCAATTACATTAGTGTCAAAGAGAGTAAAAGTACCGGTAATAACATCAGGCGAAGAAGCATCCTCGCGGGCACGTATAGCATAAGCTCTAGTAGGCGCACGAGCCTCGGATATGGTCGTAGCATCTCTAGATCCTCTCTGACCACCACTAGCATTGCCCGTATTTCTAGATGGTCTACCTCGAGCAGTGGTAGCACCCGGTTTCCCACTCTGATTTATATTCTGTTCAGACAGCCTCGGGCAATCTTTAATGAAGTGGTAAACTGATCCACACTTGTAACAGGAGCGGTCATGGAATCTACAACTCCCCGAATGCCATTTACCGCAATATCGACATTCTGTTCTGTCTTGACGTTCATTCCCAACACTAGCGATCGAAGTGCCTCGGGTACCCATAGGGGGTCGATCACGGTCTCGTCTAAAAAGGCCAGAAGCGCCTCTAGACCGGCCCACATCATCTCGAAATTTCTTCGATGCTTGTTGAAGAGACTTTCCCGAGGATCTTTTACGAAACTCCCCAGTTCCCACATCAACTTTTTGTTTTCTTTTCTAAGCTCTTCGGCTTTACAAGCTCGCTCGACAAGTACTACGAACTCTCGTATTTCAAGAATGCCAACGAACATTTTATATCTTCATTCAGCCCATCCTCGAAGCGTTTACACATGATAGCCTCGGACGAAACACATTCCCGAGCGTATCTACTAAGTCTAACAAATTTTCGCTCGTAATCAGTAACTGACATAGAACCTTGCTTAAGCTCAAAAAATTCCTTCCGTTTTTGAACAACAAATCTCTGACTGATATACTTTTTCCGAAACTCAGTTTGGAAAAACTCCCAAGTTA
Organism: Gossypium hirsutum; assembly: GCF_007990345.1. Taxonomy (NCBI): domain Eukaryota; kingdom Viridiplantae; phylum Streptophyta; class Magnoliopsida; order Malvales; family Malvaceae; genus Gossypium; species Gossypium hirsutum. The sequence goes on along the minus strand of NC_053436.1, from coordinate 60,359,674 downwards.
CCTGCTCTCGGGGCACAACAGAAGTCAGAGTACTCCACCAATAGTAGGCAGAATCGCGTAGCAAGGAGATAGTACACTTTAGGCATTCATCGGGTGTACAAGATAGCTCATCGAGTACCCGGATAGTGTTGTCCAACCAAAATTCAGCTTGCTCGGCATCGTCGCTATCCGTAGCCTTAAATTCAGTGGCCCCATGTTTTCGGATTCTGTCAACTGGGGGCTTATTTGACCTTATTTGGTCAGTTACCAGAGGTATTGTAGGTGCGGGGGTTGTATTAGTCGGGAATGGAGGTTGTGGAACAGCCGTATTAGTTCGAATGTATTGGTTGAACCAATCATTCATCACACTATAGAAAGCTTGTCTAGCTTCATCATTCGGGTTACTAGCATTAGGTTGAGAGTGCACCGGCGCTGTCCCTTGTGCGGAGCAGGCGCTACACTCTCAAGATCATCAGCTACCGCTCGGTCGGGATCGGATCCATTACTATAAAAACACATTTGCAAATATCAGAATCACCACACTATCAATAATCACATAAATGCATGTATAGCTAGACCCAAACATTACGGTAGTCCTAGAATCGACTAAACCGTAGCTCTGATACCAATCAAATGTAACACCCCGAACCCGAGACCGTCACGGAGTCGAACACGAGGTTAACAGACTTTAAAAATTTTCCAGACACTGCCAATCTGCATAATAGTCGCTTAAAATCATATTGAGTTTCACAACTCGAAATTGTTTCTGATTTTTCCTGAACTAGACTCATATGCCATTTACATAATTTTTTTAGAATTTTGGTGGTCAATTAGTACAGTTTATTAGTCAAATCTCCATGTACAGGATCGACTACCCTGACTTTGCACATTACGACTGGATATCTCCTTGTACAGGCTCCAATACTGATACGTTTTTTCTAATGAACTAACTCAAAGGAATCCACACATATAAGCATGACTTCTAATATTCTGATAATTATGGTGAATTACAAAGTCGAAACAGGAATCCAGAAACCGTTCTGGCCCTGTTTCACGAGAACTTTAATATCTCTTAATATACTGTCCATATGATTTTTTGTTACTTTCATATGAAAATAGATTCATCAAGGTTCGATTACAAATTTATTCACTATTTAAATCCATTCCTACAAATTTTGTGATTTTCAAATCCACACTACTGCTGCTGTCAGCATCTGTTTTCAAGGTAAACTTACCTGTTCCGTGTTACCATGGACCAACTAGGGATTCGTCATACATGGTCCACATATGATCATATTTAGCCATTCCAATGGCTGATCATTTGCCCAACACTTCCATTCCAAACCATAGTCACATCATGAAACCATATAAACATACATAAACACAAATGGTCTAATGCATACTCCACTTCTACAAGCCATTTTCGCATGGCTGTACACACATACATCACAAAAATACTAAAACAACAAGGGGTAGTCCTATACATGCCATATCCAGAGTTCAACAAAAAGAGTACCAAAAGAGCTTTGATATGTGGATGACTTCGACTTCGTTGATCCCGAATCCGATAGCTAACGAACAAAATCTATAAAACAGAGAGCCAAAGCAACCGGGTAAGCAATTTAAGCTTAGTAAGTTCAAGTAATGAAATCGGCTTTGACTAAAGTATTACATTCACATAGCTAACTGAATCACTTTATTGATACACATTCTCATAACCATACTTACTTCACACTTCATCAACATATACACACAAGGTATCAACCTATCTAAAAGCCGAAAGTTCGTTAGCCGATTGCACGAATACTATTTAAAACGAATCGACTTTCCGAAGCACATGCAACATACCTTATCGTTCGGTTAGTCGAGCGTATTAATTGAATTAGTTCCAGCACAAAACGCTCACATTCAAACCCAAGTCTCTTCGAAATTTAGCCGGATATAACGCAAGCACAATTGCCTTCGGTCTTAACCGGGTATAGCAACTCGCACGAATGCCTTCGGGTCTTAGCCCGGATATATCAACTTGCATAATTGCCTTCGGGTCTTAGCCCGGATATATCAACTCACACAAATGCCTTCGGGTTTAGCCCGGATATATCAACTCGCACAAATGCCTTCGGTCTTAGCCCGGATTATCAACTCGCACAATGCCTTGGGTCTTAGCCCGATAGATCAACTCGCACAAATGCCTTCGGGTCTTAGCCCGGATATATCAAATGCTCATGCACACATATATCTATAATCTTAACACATCCATATCTTATTTCGTTACTAAGGCTCAAACACAATCATTTATTAAACCTTTCAAATTTCGGCTCAATAGCCACTCACAAAGAGCATGATTTCGATTGGCTTTATAACTTAGTCTCTATGCACATTCGACTATCGTCATAGTATGACTAATCATTTCAATTAATTCAAGTAGGTCATTCTCGAAGACTTACCTCGGATACTTTGAATAGTTGTGGATAGACTACTCGATCACTTTTTCCTTTCCTTTATCAGATTTTGACCCCTTGGCTCTTGAGCTTGATTCAACAAGTAGATTTTATTAAATAACTTATCAAATTAGCGATTCGATTTAATACATGTATACCATACAACTAAGTACAAAAGATGTTATTAACTAGATATTAAACATCAAACATAGCTCTACCATGTACCAACGAACATGATACTAGCTCAATACCATGCATAATCGAATTTATTTAGCATCATTAGTTTTATATAATACACATATCATCCCAATCGACACAAGAGTCAAATTCATCACTCAAACATTCACACCAATCTATTTGAATATCTGGCCAAACCCTCAATTGGCTAACATAGCCTTAATATTTCAATATAAACATGTATACATCAAAGGCAATTAAAACATTAGCCCTTATACTCAATAATGAAACCAACCCGTATACCTAATTATTAACACATCACCTCCAAATGCATATATTAACTAACATATATCCAATCCACATGCCAAGTTACCATGAATAAATTAAACTATATATATATAGATACCTTTCACACCCTTGTATTAGTGTCATGAGAATAGCCGAATGTCCAAATTAACCAAGCTTAAAGATTTAACCTCAACACTTTAATGATCCACAACCTATTCTTCAAGGCTTCAATTATAAAGTAATTAACATTTATACTCTTGTGCCGAATTAGCTAACACTTATAGTCCATAGCCGAACCTCTGATGATAAGCCTCCAATTATTCATTCAATTACCCTTACATTTTCTTATCAAAGCCGAAACCCATACATGACATTACTCAATCATTCAAACCACCTTCTAAAAAAAATCATGAACAATGCCGAATCTTAAGTGTTCAAACTCTAATTTACTCAACACATTCTTCATCAAAACTTAAAGGAATAATCAAATTCCTCTTTATAACCATAGCCGAATGCTATCCATCATCAAAAATCCAATTTTCAAATGGCTAATATGGAGCTAGCTAAATGACTTAACTAAGCTTAAATTCAAAAACTAACAAATTTTACTAACCTTCTCAAGCTTCAAGTGACCGAATGCTACCCTCCTATCTTCCTCTCTACAATCGGCCAAGAAGAACAAGGTGATAACCTCCCTCTTCTTTTTTTTTTCTTTTAGTATCCTTAGTATTTCTTTTATTATTCTTTCTTTACTTAAAATAATGACCACTTCATGGAAATTTACCACATAGTCTAATATATGCTCCATCATGGCCGGCCACTATGCAACAAAAGGAGTATTTGACATGCAAAGCCAATATTTCACTACATGCTTAAATAAGTCCTTATAAATTGACCTATCGCATTTCAAAAGTGTCACACATAAGTCCTATTAACTAGGTTCCATGCAATCGACTAATCGAGTTTAAAACTTTCACACATTCATATTCACATATCTAGACAATAATTATCACATCCAAATACTTCGGGACTCGGCTTAGCGGTCCGAAACCACTCCCGACTAGGGTCAATTAGGGGTC
>NC_053436.1:60315808-60355210 GCF_007990345.1 Gossypium hirsutum | reverse complement strand
ATGATTGATAGATGGTTCATGATGTAACTATAGTTGGAATGGAAGTGTTGAGCAAATGATCAGCCATTGGAATGGCTAAGTATGATCATATGTGGGCATATGTATGACAAGGCCCTAGTTGGTCCATGAAACCCCGAAAATAGGTAAGGTTTACTTTGAAAACAGAGGCTGACAGCAGCAGTGGTGTGGATTGGGAAAATCACTAAAAATAGTAGGAATGGAATTAAATAGTGAATAAATTATGTAAACAAACCTTGAAGAATCTACTTTCATAGGAAAGTAACGAAACAATCATATGGACAGTATGTTAAGAGATATTCAGGTTCTCGTGAGACAGGGCCAGAACGGGTTCTGGATTTCTTGTTCCGACTTTGGAAATTTATTATAAATTAACCAGAGATAATTAGGAGTCATACCATATATGTATAGATTCCTCTCTGAGTCTAGTTTCTATAGAAATAAACGGCATCAGTATTGGATCCCTGTACAAGGAGATATCCAAGTCGTAATGCGCAAAGGTCAGGGTAGTCGATTCCTGTAACATGGGAGACTTTAACTAATAAACTGTACTAATTGGCCCGATCAAAAATTCTAGAAAAAAATATGTAGATGGGCATATGAGTCTAGTTTCAGGGAAAAATCTCGAAACTGATTTTCGAGTTGTGAAGCTCAAGATATGATTTTTAAAGCGACTAGTACACAGATTGGGCAGTGTCTGGAAATTTTTCAAAGTTTGTTAACACCTCGTGTTCGACTCCGGTGTCGGACTCGGGTTCGGGGTGTTACACTAGTCGAACGAGCCTGCAAGGCGGAAGAACTTGGAAAGGAGAAGAAGAAGGCTGAATTTGAGGCTAGAGACTATCGTAAAAGATCGACGGGTAAAGCTCCATTCTCAGCCGTAAAGAAGTTCAGGGAGGACACTAATAAGTCGAGGACGACTGCGGGAATTTCCATCAGGGCAAGACCATCGATGGGCTCCCGAGCTACTTCGGTAGCTAGTGTGGGCAATAATCGTCACGAGAAACCTGAATGTCCCCAATGTGGAAGACGACACCTAGGTGAATGTTGGGGCAAGTCTACTAGCAGGGCCTGTTACGGATACGGTTCGAAGGACCACTTCATTAGAGATTGCACGGAGCTGGATGAGAAGAATAAGATTCAAGGTGCAAGACCTAGTGGAGTGACATCTAGAGGTAGACCACCGAGAATTTTAGGAGGTAGGGGTGGTAGTCAGAGAGGGACCTCTGATACGGCCGATCGCGCCGAGAACCGTACTCCTGCTAGAGCATATGCCATTCGCGCACGAGAGGAGGCATCCTCCCCCGACGTCATCACTGGTACCTTCACTCTCTTTGATACTAATGTGATTGCATTGATTGACCCTGGTTCTACTCATTCATATGTATGCGAAACCTTAGCAACCAGTAAGACTCTACCTGTTGAGTCTACTGAGCTCGTAATTCGAGTATCAAACCCTTTGGGTCAATGCGTACTTGTTGATAAAGTGTGTAAGAGATGCCCTCTAATAATCCGAGAATCCTGTTTTCCGGCCGATTTGATGCTTTTGCCGTTCGACGAGTTTGATGTTATTCTTGGTTTGGATTGGTTAACCGCGCATGATGCGGTTGTGAATTGCAAAAGCAAGACTATCGATTTGAGGTGCGCAAATAACGAAATAATCCGAGTTGAGTCTGCGGACTTAAGGGGGGTTGCCAGCTGTAATATCAGCAATGTTGGCCCAGAAATATGTAAGGAAAGGGTGCGAAGCATACCTCGCGTATGTACTTGATGACAAGGAGTTAGAAAAGAAACCCGAATCGGTGCCGGTGGTTTGTGAATACCCGGATGTTTTTCCTGAAGAGTTACCGGGTTTGCCACCTGTTCGGGAAGTAGAGTTTGGTATTGAGCTTGTACCTGGAACTACGCCAATTTCAATCGCTCCGTATCGTATGGCACTAACCGAGTTAAAAGAGTTGAAAGCTCAGTTGCAAGAATTGAAGGATAGAGGTTTCGCTCGACCGAGTTTCTCACCTTGGGGTGCACCAGTATTGTTCGTGAAAAAGAAGGACGGAACCATGAGGTTGTGCATTGACTATCGTCAACTGAATAAAGTGACGATAAAGAATAAGTATTCGTTACCGCGTATTGATGATCTGTTCGATCAATTAATGGGAGCATCAGTGTTTTCAAAGATAGATTTGAGATCGGGTTATTATCAGTTGCGGATTCGAGATTCAGACGTACCCAAAACTGCTTTCAGAACGAGGTACTGTCACTACGAGTTCTTAGTGATGCCGTTTGGGCTCACTAATGCCCCTGCGGTGTTTATGGATTTGATGAATCGGATCTTCAGGCCGTATTTGGATCGGTTCGTAGTTGTGTTTATTGATGACATCTTGGTCTATTCAAGAGATGAGACCGAACATGCTGAGCATCTGAGGCTAGTGTTGCAAATTTTGCGGGATAAGCAGTTATATGCTAAGTTCAGTAAGTGTGAGTTCTGGTTAAGAGAGGTTAGCTTCTTGGGTCATGTGGTATCCGCATCGGGTATTCGAGTTGACCCGAGCAAAATTTCAGCCATACTTAACTGGAAGCCTCCGAGAAATGTTACCGAAGTCCGGAGCTTTCTAGGGCTCGCCGGTTATTACCGACGATTTGTCAAAGGTTTCTCGATGATAGCCACACCAATGATGAAGTTACTTCAAAAGGATGTTAAGTTCGAATGGACGGAGAAATGTCAGAAAAGCTTCGATCAACTGAAAACTCATTTGACTAAAGCTCCAATTTTGGTGCAACCCGAATCGGGTAAAGAGTTTGTCATGTATAGTGACGCATCCCTACTTGGGTTGGGTTGCGTATTGATGCAAGAAGGTCGAGTTGTGGCCTATGCGTCGAGACAATTGAAGCCACACGAGAGAAATTATCCGACCCATGATCTCGAACTAGCCGCCATTGTGTTTGCATTGAATATATGGCGACATTATTTGTTTGGTGAGAAGTGCCATGTGTTTTCGGATCACAAAAGTCTCAAATATTTGATGACTCAACGAGACTTGAATCTGCGACAAAGACGTTGGCTTGAGTTGTTGAAAGATTACGAGCTTGTCATTGATTACCACCCGGGAAAGGCTAATGTGGTTGCGGACGCCTTAAGCCGGAAATCACTGTTTGCTTTGCGAGCGATGAATGTACACTTGTCTATTCTACCTGACAATGTGTTAGTAGCTGAATTAAAAGCCAAACCATTATTGACTCATCAAATTCGTGAAGCTCAGAAAGTCGATGATGAATTGGTTGCAAAACGAGCTGAGTGTGTTCCGAACAAGGAATCGGAGTTTCAGATTGATGATGATGGTTGTTTGAGGTTTAGAAGTCGTTTGTGTGTTCCAAGGAATTCGGAACTCATTCCGATGATTCTGAACGAAGCCCATTGTAGCCGAATGTCAATTCACCCGGGGAGCACGAAAATGTACAACGACTTGAAACGTCGGTTTTGGTGGCATGGTATGAAACGAGACATCTCCGACTTTGTTTCGAGATGTTTAATATGTCAACAAGTGAAAGCGGAACATCAAGTGCCTTCAGGGTTACTTCAGCCGATCATGATACCCGAGTGGAAATAGGACCGAGTCACAATGGACTTTGTGTCCGGACTGCCCTTGTCCGCAAGTAAGAAGGATGCGATTTGGGTTGTTGTTGATAGGCTGACTAAGTCGGCTCACTTTATCCCCGTGCATACGGATCTTTCATTGGATAAACTAGCCGAATTGTATGTCTCTCAGATTGTGAGATTACATGGAGTACCTATTTCTATCGTGTCGGATAGAGATCCGAGATTCACCTCACGATTTTGGAAGAAATTGCAAGAAGCTTTGGGTACCAAGCTGCATTTTAGCACCGCTTTTCACCCCCAAACCGATGGACAATCCGAGCGGATAATTCAGATACTCGAGGATATGCTGAGATGCTGCATCCTTGAGTTTAGTGGTTCATGGGAACGGTATGTACCTTTGATTGAATTCGCTTACAACAATAGTTTTCAATCAAGTATTAAGATGGCACCTTATGAGGCTTTGTACGGTCGTAAATGCCGTACGCCATTGTTTTGGACCGAGCTTGGTGAAAGTAAAATTTTCGGAGTTGATTTGATTAAAGATTCCGAACAGAAAGTAAAGGTAATCCGTGAAAGTCTGAAAGCAGCCACAGATCGTCAGAAATCGTATGCGGATTTGAAACGAAAAGACATTGAATATCAGGTGGGAGATAAAGTGTTTCTTAAAGTTTTGCCTTGGAAAAAGGTACTTAGGTTTGGCCGTAAGGGCAAGTTGAGCCCGAGATTCATTGGGCCGTACGAAATCTCCGAACGAGTGGGGCCGGTTGCATATAGATTGATTTTGCCCCCTGAACTTGAAAAGATTCACGACGTCTTTCATGTTTCGATGCTTCGGCGCTATAGATCTGATCCTTCGCACATAATTAGTCCGTCGGAGGTTGAAATTCAGGCTGATATGAGTTATGAAGAAGAGCCGATGCGTATCCTGGCTCGTGAAGTGAAGGAGTTGCGAAACAAAAGAGTTCCCCTAGTAAAAGTGTTATGGCTCAAACACGGGATCGAGGAAGCTACTTGGGAAACCGAGAGCTCGATGAAAGAACGATACCCAAACCTATTTACCGGTAAGATTTTCGGGGACGAAAATTTCTTAAGTGGGGGAGAGTTGTGACAGCCCAAAATTGACCCTAGTCGGGAAGTGGTTTCGGGACCACAAAACCGAGTTATGAAAATAATTAATTGTTATATTCTACGTTTATTATGTGTGTACATGCATATGTGGAAGTTTCATTCCCTAATTTTGCCAATTGCATGAGGAATTATTAAATAGGGATCAACATGAGACATGGTAAAATATGATAGGCTAATTTTAAAGGGCTTATTAGTGCATGTCAACACAAAGGTGGACTTGCATGTCAAATTGCCCAATTTCCTTATAGTGGCCGGCCAAGGTGGGTTGATGATGGGCAATATAATTGTGAAATTGATATTGGGTTGTGGGATTTAATGAATAAAAGAAAAGAATAAAGAGAAAGCAAATGAAAAAAAAAAAGGCTTCATCCTTGTCTTCTTGGCCGAATTGAAGGAAGGAATAGGGGCAAAGAACTTTCAGCCATTTGAATGCTTAATAAGGTTAGTATATTGTGTTAAAGTTGTGAAATTTTAGCTTGTTTTAGGTTAATTATCATGGTTCTTACTTAGACCATGCAAAATTTTTAACTTTGATGGATGGATGGAGCATTCGGCTATGGCTATTAAAGAAGGAAATTTGATTACTTCCTTTAAGTTTTGATGAAGAATGTGTTGAGGAAAGAAATTGATCTTGCTAAAAATATAAATTCTAAATGCTCATATATGTAATACCCAAATAAAAATGCTTGATGTCTTGAACAGATATTGTTTCGATGGGTGGAATGAGTAATGTCATGTATAGGTTTCGGCTATGGATTTTCATGTTTAATATTTTTATGTTGGTGTTCAAATTGAAAATGGATGTTAGTTGTGCTATAACACTTGCTTAATGATGAAAGGATCATGAGCTTAGGGCTTGAGAGGCATTCGGCTTTGGAGTAAAAATAATAGAAATGGTGTTTAGTCAATGCAAGTGTCCATACTTGTAGAATGTATTGAGTGTTGCAATTGGCCTTAACATAGACATGTGTGTGTTCGGCCACATAAATGAGCACCTAAGTTGATGTGTATGTTCGGCCAAAGGTAAGCATGTTGATGGCTTTATCTTGACTTAGAAGGTTCGGCTAAAGGGAAAATTAGCTAAAATATCGAATGCGATTCGTGAATTCGTACATATGTGACTCTAATGTCTAATGTGTATATGGACTAAGTACCTTGAGGTTCTCTTTTGAGGTTCGAGTGAATTGTATTGAATCATTTGATGTGATTAAAAATGCATATGACCATTGTGTATTTGAGCTAAAAGGTGGCCATATGACCCATCAAACTCCTTGTCATATTCGGCCATAAGCTAGCAAAATGAGACTTTAATGAGTCAAATTTGTTTGATTTAGCTCAAGGAGTTAAAGGAGGTGAATCGAGCAAAGGCAAAGAAAAGGTCATCGAGTAGCCGAGTTGGAACCGTCTTACCCAACACGAGGTAAGTCATTAAGCATGTAGTTGGTATTGTTTCAAATGGTCATAATGTTTATGTATTGATGCTGAATGGAATGAATAAATATACATATATATATATATGCATGTACGTATGTGATGATGAAATTGTTGAATGAAAATAAAAGAGGTAAGATGTACTGAGTTGTTGATCTCGGCACTAAACCTGCGGGTATAACCATTTATGACCATGAGATTGGCGCTAAGTGCGCGGGATTAAATTGTACAGCACTAAGTGTGCGATTTGACTATGTTGCACTAAGTGTGCGAAATGAACATGATGCACTAAGTGTGCGAATTGACCATGCGGCACTAAGTGTGCGAGTTTGACTATGTAGCACTAAGTGTGCGATTTGATTACGTAGCACTAAGTGTGCGAGTTGATTATATAGCACTGAGTGTGCGGGCTCAATATACATTCGTGAATCATTATGGACACTATGTGTGCGACACCATTGAGTCGATCGCGGACAGCGGATCGGGTAAGTGTCCTGAGTACATGGCTAATAGGTGCTATGCTTATACTTGGTGTTGAGCTCGGTAAGTTTGAACCTATGTGACAAATATACTTGAAGTCACGTACATAAAATTTATCGTAGGATGGGTGAAAGGCCGTTTAGTCGTTTGATTGCAACGGAGATAAATTGATTTATGAAAATGCTTCAATGTCCTATTGATGAGTATATGGAATGTGAATGCATGAATTGATATGAAATTGAATCGATAGGTTGGAGGAACTATGGTATGGTTCGGTATGGATGGAGTAAATTGTCTCGTTCCATTTTGTTTCCTCTTGTGATAATGTTATTGATGGATGGTAGTGCATTGCTTATGACTTACTGAGTTATAAACTCACTCGGTGTTTCCTTGTCACCCATTATAGGATGCTTGGACTCATCTATTTTTGCGGGGTCAGGCCGTCATCGAAGTCATCACACCGGATAGCAAGTTTTGGTACTTTCTTCTTAGTTGGATTAGAAGAAAATTTTGGCATGTATAAGCTATTACGTTGTGGTTGAACTTTGGCATGTAAACTTTAAGCCATGCGAAAATGGCACGAATGTTCGATTGAGTTGGATCAAGGGTAGGCATGAAATGGACCTAGTTACTTTCGTAACAGATGCTGGCAGCAGCAGTGTCATGAGATTGAAAAATCACTAAAAATAGTAGGAGTGGAATTAATTGATGAATAAATTATGTAATCGAAGCTCGATGAGTCTGTTTTCATGAGGAAGTAACGAAAAGATCATATGGGCAGTATATTAAGAGATAATCAGATTTTTGTGCGACAGGGCCAGAACGGTTTCTGGATTCCCTGCTCCGATTTTGGAAATTCATTATAAATTAACCAGAGATAATTAGGGGTCGTACCATATATGTATAGATTCCTCTCTGAGTCTAGTTTTCATAGAAACAAACGGCATCAGTATTGAAGCCCCGTGCAGGGAGATATTCAAGTCGTTATGGGCAAAGGTCAGTGTAGTCGACCCCTGCAACATGGGAGACTTTGACTAATAAACTGTACTAATTGGCCCGACCAAAAATTCTAGAAAAACATACATAGATGGGCACATGAGTCTAGTTTCTGGGAAAAATTACAAAACTGATTTTCGAGTTACGAAACTCAAGATACGATTTTTAAAACGACTAGTACACAGATTGGGCAGTGTCTGGAAAATAAATTTTATAAGGGGTTAAAGTCAGTTAACACCTCGTGTTCGACTCCGGAGTCGGTTTCGGGTTCGGGGTGTTACACTTTTACCAAGTCCACAACAACCTCAGGAGAGTTTCAATCCAATTCAACCACTTACCACCCCATGTAGCAAAATAATTGCATTTTGCATGCAAGGGGATTCGAACCCAAGCCCCCCTGAATAGCTCAACACGTCACTTGCCTCCTTGCCACAAGCTCTTTTGCATCACAAAATATCCTCAATTAATTATAAGGTCTATAGGCCAAAGTCCATGTTCCTTTAAAAGAAAAACTAAAATAAATTGCAAGAGCCAAGACTTGAACCCAGGCTCCCTTGTAACCTTAATGACGCCATAACCACAAGACCACATGCTTTCTTGTGTCATTTGTTTAATACAATAATTTAAAAGGCTTACTTCCAAGCATCTAGGGTTTTATTCACTTAAAACCAAAATTTTTGCTAAAACCCAGGTTTGAACCTAAGATTTCTCTAACACTTCTCAGGGCCATTAACCACCAAAGTAGACATTTAATTGTGTCATTCACTTGAACAAATTCCTCCAATACGTGAAGCTGATTTCTTCTAGGCCCAATTCGAAGCATTACATGATTAGTGTAAGTGGACAATGATGGACATGATTAATGAATTTTAATGAATTAATAATAAGGTTAATTTGGTAATTTGGTTATTTAAAGTATAATAAATAAAATAAAAACCAAATTCTAAGTGCGTTCATCTTCCTTAGTCGATTCTTAGTATGAAGCATAGCCATTTTTAAGCTTTCAAATTTGGCCAAGCTTGGATTGCTAATTAAGGTACGATTTTTATATTTTTGAGATCGTTACAGCTAGGTCTAGCTAGTCTAGATACTACTTTTCAAAATTGTAAAAGATTTTGAATGTTTCCATTGTTGAATAAGCATGTGTTTTGATGTTTGATGATAGTTATACAAGTTTTGTTAAGTGATTTTTAGTGAAAATGTAAATTAGGGATTAAATTGTGAAATGTGGAAACTTTATGGTTAAAATGTGAAATAAATGAAAGATATGGGCTGCTAGGGACTTAATTAAAATTCAGCTAGCTTGGGTTATGGTTAAATTGCATTAATTTGTGTTTTTATGAAATAAGGACTAAATTGTAAAATATGTGTTCTTAATTCTTGTTTTGATATCCTAGGATACTGTTTCAAGACATGCTCTTATTCAGAGGAGGAATAGACCCTGTCTAAAAGTGCTTTTGTCATAATTAAGCGGAGTTGATTGCGCACCTAGAAATAGGGTGACAAGATTTTGCTGGATTAGGTTGAAACCTAATAAGGGGATCCATAGATCGAGTCAATGCAACCCTAGAGTGTTAATTAGAGAAAGGTATCGGTTATTCAATCTAGGGATTAGATGTTATTAGTCTTGAATAGGGATAATAACATAACTTAGGGATCTCTATGGAACAAGTTGAATGAATAAATAGTTCGATTCAGAGCCAGAATAACAAGTAGAGTCTAGGTGGATTTTTCCTTAGGTATTGTCTTATGTCAATCGATTCTTCCCAAAAGCAATTCCCTAATTCTTTTCTCTGTGCATTCTTAGTTTGGATAATTAGTTAATTAAAACAAAATCTCTTTATTCTTAGGCTAGATAATAAAAAGACAGTCATTACTAGTACTTTTAGTTCCTTTGGGTTCAACAATCCGGTCTTGCTAAAACTATACTACTGTTCGATAGGTACACTTGCCTACATTGCGATAATAGTTAGTTCAAGAAGGAGTAATTATAAATATTTGAAACCTATCACGAAATCACGCGATCATCTACTAAGTTTGTAATTTGAGTATCAAACCCCTTGGGCCAGTGTGTTTTGGTTGAAAAAGTATGTAAGAATTGCCCGTTGATGATTCGAGATTCATGCTTTCTGGCTGATTTGATGTTGTTACCATTTGACGAGTTCGATATAATTTTGGGTATGGACTGGCTGACATTGCATGATGTGGTTGTTAATTGCAAAAGAAAGACCATTGATTTGAGATGTCAGAATAACGAGATTATTCGGATTGAATCTAATGATCTGAGTGGTTTACCAGAAGTAATATCTTCGATGTTAGCTCAGAAGTATGTGAGAAAAGGTTGTGAAGCTTACTTTTCTTATGTGCTTGATAGTAAAGTGGTTGAAAAGAAGATTGAATCTGTACCAGTTGTGTGTGAGTATCTAAATGTGTTTCCTAAAGAATTACTAAGTTTACCACCTATTCGAGAGGTAGAATTTGGTATTGAGTTAGTACCGAGGACAACTCCTATTTCGATAGGTTCCGTATCGGATGGCACCTATAGTTATACAAGAGTTGAAAGCACAGTTGCAAGATTTAACAAATAGAGGTTTTGCACGACCGAGTTTCTCTCCCTGGGGTACGCCAGTTTTATTTGTGAAAAAGAAAGACGGAACTATGAGAATGTGTATTGATTATCGCCAGTTGAACAAGGTGACTATAAAGAATAAATATCCGTTGTCACGGATTGACGATTTGTTCAGTCAATTGAAAGGGGCTTCAGTGTTTTCGAAGATAGATTTGAGATTGGGTTATTATCAGTTACGAGTCAAAGACTCCAATGTGCCAAAAAATGCTTTTCGAACGAGGTACAGATATTATGCCATTTGGATTATTATCTAGTTATGCCATTTGGACTTACTAATGCACCTACAATTTTTATGGATTTGATGAATTGGATATTCAGGCAGTATTTAGATCGGTTTGTGGTCGTGTTTTTTGATGATTTACTAATTTACTCTCGTAACGAAACTGAACATGCCGAGCATTTGAGACTTTTGTTACAGACTTTGTGAGAAAAATAGTTGTATGCGAAGTTTAGTAAATGCGAGTTCTGGTTACATGAAGTTAGCTTTCTGGGACATGTTGTTTCAACATCAGGTATTCGGGTTGATCCGAGTAAGATTTTAGCTATACTCGATTGGAAACCTCTGAGAAATGTTTCTGAAGTCAGAAGTTTTCTGAGACTTGCTGGTTACTATAAACAAATTGTGAAAGGTTTCTCTATGATTGCAACTCCGATGACGAAGCTGCTGTAGAAAGATGTCAAATTCGAGTGGTGAGAAAAGTTTTGATCAGTTAAAAGCTCTTTTAACCAAAGCTCCGGTGTTAGTTCAGCCAGAATCGGGTAAAGAATTTGTGATTTATAATGATACATATTTAAATGGTTTGGGCTATGTTTTAATGCAGGAAAGCAAAGTTATAGCTTATGCCTCGAGACAGTTAAAACCGCATGAAAATAACTATCCGACACACAATCTAGAATTGGCAGCTATTGTGTTTGCACTGAAGATATGGTGCCATTATTTGTTCAGGGAGATATGTCATGTTTATTCCTATCATAAAAGTTTAAAGTACTTGATGACTCAGAAAGATTTGAAATTGAGACAACATTGATGGTTAGAATTACTAAAAGACTACGAACTTGTCATTGACTATCACTCGGGAAAGGCTAATGTTGTTGCTGATGCTTTAAGCCAAAAATCGTTGTTTTCTTTGCATGCAATGAATGCGCATATGACTATGTATGATGATGGTGCGATATTAGCTGAGTTAAAAGTCAGGCTATTATTTATTCAGCAAATTTGTGATGCCTAGAAGGTTAATAACGATTGAATAGTGAAACAGGTTCAATATGATTCAAATGTAGATTCATAGTTTTGAGTTGATGTTGATGACTGTTTGAGATTCAGGAACCAAAAATGTGTTTTGAAAAATACAGAGTTGATTAAGATGATCTTGATTGAAGCTCACAACAGTCGATTATCTGTTCATCTGGGTAGTATAAAGATGTATAATGATCTGAAACAACATTATTGGTGGCAAGGTATGAAACGAGACATTTCTGACTTTGTATCAAAATGTTTAATCTGTCAGCAAGTAAAACCCGAGCATCAGGTACCTTCTAGATTGCTGCAGCCGATTATGATACCTGAATGAAAATAGGACAGGGTCTCGATGGATTTTGTATTTGGTTTACCATTGACACCGAGCAAGAAAGATGCAATCTGGGCTATTGTTGATAGATTGACCAAATCTGCTCACTTTGTTCCGGTTCG
The DNA here is from genome assembly GCF_007990345.1 of Gossypium hirsutum. Classification (NCBI taxonomy): domain Eukaryota; kingdom Viridiplantae; phylum Streptophyta; class Magnoliopsida; order Malvales; family Malvaceae; genus Gossypium; species Gossypium hirsutum. The sequence continues at coordinate 60,343,243 of NC_053436.1, read as the reverse complement.
TACAAATTACTCACTTGATAAACTGGTTGTATTGTATATTTCTCAGATCGTTAGGTTACATGGTGTGCCTATATCTATTGTTTCAGATAGAGATCTGAGGTTTACATCGCGGTTTTGGAAGAAACTGCAAGATGCATTAGGTACTAAACTGCATTTTAGCACTGCTTTTCATCCTCAGACAGATGGTCAGTCTAAGCGAATTATTCAGATACTTGAGGATATGTTGAAATGTTGCATTCTCGAGTTTGAAGGTACGTGGGAATGATACCTACCTCTGATTGAATTTCCATACAATAGTAGCTTTCAATCGAGTATCAAAATGGAACCTTATGAAGCTCTGTACGGTCGTAAATGTCGTACACCTTTATATTGGACTGAGCTGAGTGAAAATAAGATACACGGGGTCGATTTGATCAAAGAAACTGAATAGAAAGTAAAAGTGATTCGTGAAAGTTTGAAAGTAGCATCAGATCGTCTAAAATCATATGCATACTTGAAACGTAAAGACATAGAGTTTCAGATCAGGGATAGAGCATTTTTGAAAGTTTCACTGTGGAAGAAAATACTCAGATTCGGTCGTAAAGGCAAATTGAGTCTGAGATTTATTGCACCGTATGAGATTATCGAGCGGATTGGGCCGATTGCGTATAGACTGCTGTTACCACTTGAGCTAGAAAAGATTCACAATGTATTCCATGTCTCGATGCTTAGTAAATATCGATCTGATCCTTCACAAGTGATTAGTCCGACTGAAGTTGAGATTAAGCCCAATATGTAATACGAGGAAGAACCAATTCATATACTGACTCGCAAAATTAAAGAATTAAGAATTAAGAAAATTTTGTTGGTTAAAGTACTGTGGCATAAACACGAAGTTGAGGAAGCAACGTGGGAGCCAGAGGATACAATGAAAGAGTGTTATTCGAACCTATTCACCAGTAAGATTTTTGGGGACGAAAATCCCTAAGGGGGGAGAGTTGTAACAGTCTGATTTAGACCCTAATCGGAGTGGTGGTTTTGGGACCACCAATTCGAGTCAAAAAAATATTTAAATATTATTTTTCGTGTTTATTATATGTGAATTAGCATGTGTGAAAGTTTCATATGAAAATTTGATTGTTTGTGTGCTTAATTAAATAAAAGGGCTTAATCACATAAAACGAAAACTTGATAGTTAAAAGCATAAGGGCCAAATTGTTGATGGCTTTGTAAGTTGAAGTATTTAAATGGTAATTTGACCATGTTTAATTAGATGGATAGTAGTGAACATGTAATATGATGGTTTTATATTAATTAATAAAGGTTAAATTTGTAATTGAATTAAAAGGTTATTATATTACAAAACATAAAAAAAATTAAAAGCCATGGTTCTTTTATCTTTGCATGACCGAAACTAGTAAAATAAAAAGAAAAGAAAAGATTTAGCCATTCGGCTACTTCTCAAGCTAAATCAAGGTATGTTTTTACTTCGGTTTTTGATAATTTTTACGTTTTTTGAGATCGTTGCTTCGAATACTACCCGACCCATGCTTGAATTTTTTATTTTGGTGAATATTTTGTGTTATGCCTTTGATGAATATTTGTGTTTTGTGATGTTTGATGATGAAATATAAAAAATATGTTTTAGATTAACAAGTTTTGTATTGAAGTTTTTGATGATTTTGAGTTAATAGGACTAAATTGCAAAAATAATAAATTGAAGGACTAAAATGAAAATAAATGAAATATATGGACTAGTATGAGTATGTTGAAAATTTGGCTCAACTATGTTGTTGTGAGATTTGAAGTATTTTGTGTTTTGTCCAATTTGGACTAAATTGTAAAAGTATGAAATATCAGGGGTAAAATGGTAATTTTCTCATTTATGTGCTATTGGATTAAATTGAATGAAATTGTATCTAAATGAGGTTAACTAGAAATTATATAGATCAAGAACAAAGAAAATCAGGCTTGGATCGGGGAAAAACAAAAATAGTCGAATAGTCGATTCGTAACGTCCATCGATATCCGAGGTAAGTCTTTAAGTTATTAAACATGGTTTATTTTTAACATAGAATGATTTACTATGATGATTCAAATTTTATAATGTATTAGTATTTTAGCCGAATGAGAATTATCAATGAATTAATGTGATCGAGTTATATTTGAATAATATCAAAATCTCTGAAAGTGTGTATGTGTTACATGGAATATTATATGATTCGATATATGAAATGTTGTGGAATTATTTTATGTTTGTGATATTCGAGCCTTGAGCGTAGCAAGCCTTGTGCTGGTGACTTTGATCGGGCTCTGTGCCTAGCAGGCTTAGTGCCGGTGAATAAATATCAGACTTTGAGTCTAGCAGGCCTTGTGCCGGTGTGAAATTCAGGCTTATGCCTAGCAGGTTTTATATCGGTGATTTGCTTTCAAGTCCAAGATTATAAGAGTTCAAGTTATTGTGGATGTTGAGCAAGTATAATTGAGCTAAATGACATTGTATATGTTCGCCCACATAGGTAAGTATATGTAAACTTATATTGAACTTGATTATTCGATTACATGTGAATTATATTGAACTTATATATTTGGTTTTATGTAAAGTTATTTTGAATGTGCATATTTGACCATTTGTGATGTTCTATTGAAGTTGAACTGTAAGTTACATGTGATGATTTATTTAACTTCTATATTCAGCCATACATGTAAGTATCTATGTGATGATGTATTTGATGTTGTATAATCGGTTATATAGGAAATATTTATGTGGTGATATGTATTTGATATTGAACATTCGGCCAAGGTATCTTATTGTGTAAAAGTATAATATTATTGATAGAATTTGTTTAGTTTGAATGTTTTAATTATTCATTGAGTTGTTTAATTTGCTTAAGGCTTACTAAGCTAAGTTAGCTTACTCTGTCTATTTTTGTTACTTTGTTTTATAGATTTTGGTTGTAAGTTACGAGCTCGGGGATCGTTATCGAAGTCATCCACACTATCGTCAACTTTCGGTACTCTTAAAAGTTTATTTTCAAACTTTTGGCATGTATAGGCTACTACATATTACAACTTTGAATATGTATATATTGAGCCATGCGAAAATGGCTTAGCTTTAAAGCTTGCTTTCGGTTATGTTTGGTAATGGTTTATTCTATTTGATTATAATGATATGTGAAGTGAGTGAAAAGTAAATGTGAATGGTATTATATGTGTTGGTAATCGCTTAAGATGATAGGTGGAATTGGATGTGGTTGGTCACTCGGTTTTGATATGTATAAATATAAATAAATATGGTTTGATGATTTCATTTTGATGTATGTTTATTCATTTATAAAAGTGAGCTCAAGTATTAGTGTAACACCCCAAACCCGGCCCAGATGTTATGGCCGAATCTGAAGTGCCACATTGGAGTTGAAAACCCACGTTCCGTTTTGGTGTTTTAAAAACCATATATTTTGTTGAGTTAACAAAGTGTATGGAAGCTGGGCACCAGGTAAGTATCCGAGATAGAGGAGGTGAGCCATGAAGGCTGCTTCAGTACCAAGCTCTTTGATTGGATCCAATCCTAGACATGCCCACAACCATAGCCACACTTTGTTATATCGAGTTTAAATTTGTTTAAGTGGACGTCTTTGATAAATCGATTAATCGTGGCGTTGAGCTATTTTGAAAACAAGTATCGTTTTGAAAACACGTCCTAAGTCTAGCCTATTTGAATAATTATCAACCAGGTTTAAAGTTATTAAAATTAAAATAATCCTGAAAATAAATAAAAGGAAAGTTAAAATGGCCTTATTAGAACCCAAAAATAAATAATAATTAAAGGAAATTTAATGAAAACCAACGCTAATTTAAAAGTCCAAAGGCGATCACCGTGGCTACTCTGAATCCCCTCTAGCCTAAGTCTCCACATCAAGGCTCACCTGCAAGGTTAAGGAAAGGGGGTGAGTTTGGAAACTCAGTGTGCAACAAGCCCCTTTCAGAGCCCAAAACAATAACAGCCTGTTGGGCCTAAGCCCAAATCCAATCTCAACATGTACTGGGCCGTAGCCCTTTTCATATTTCATATTACTAGGCCGAAGCCTTTACTGTAAACGGTATGGCCCATAGGCCCATTTCAATATCACATGTAATGTCAATGAGAGAATGCAAGCCCATTTGGGGAGACTACTCAACCCACCATCCGCTACTCTCCACCCGTACCAACCAACACACCATGTGGGGATTAACTCGACCCACCCCGCCATAACTCTCCACTGGCAGCATAGCTGCTTTATCATATAACTAGAGGCCTAGCCTCTTTTAATAACTGGGGCAAAGCCCTTTTAATAACTGGGGCATAAGCCCTTTATCATAACTGGGGCATAAGCCCTTTTACACTTCCTCCATCCATATAAAAACCCAACCCAATGCATTTATGAATACATCATGTGCATATCATACATATCATGTGCATATCATACATGTCATGCGCATATCATACATACCCTGTTTATCAAAACCCCATGTATCAAAATTTACACATAAACCCTAGGGGTATAATGGTCATTTTTACTTAAGGGCAAAAACGGTCATTTTCATATTATAAGGGTAATATCGTAATTTTACCAAAAATTAGGGATTTTCCCATGTTCATCATCAATTACTAACTATTCATTTGTTTAAACAGTGTTTCTGGCCCACTTTTAGCGAAACCGAGTTATAGGGCCTAAAACCCTTAATGGGCCTTACGTAGCCGATTTTGTCATCTAGGCCCATTTAGCCTATATTCATAACAGTATTAATAGTTTTAACATCCAATTTAATAGATTTTCGTTTTCTACCAATTTTACTCAAATGGGCCCGAAAGCCTATTATATTGCAGCCCCTCGAGGCCCAACTTACCGTGAATACCAAAAATACGTTCTTACAGTTTCCAATGTTCCTGATCATCATCTCAACGAATCTAACTAACTAATGAGCGTTTGCTTGCTCACGAGTCCTCAAAATACCAGAATTTCGGCATTTCGGCTTTTCGTGTGACACCCCTAATTTGACCCTAGTCGGAAAGTGGTTTCGGGACCACAAAACCGACTCACAAAAATAATTAATTGTTATATTTTATGCTTATTATTTATGAATAAGTATGTGTGAAAATTTCATGCTTTAAATTTTGTCATTTGGATGTGAAATAAATAAAAAGGGGCTTATGTGAAAAATCTTGAAAATGTCATAGGTTAATTGGAAGTGGCTAAAAATTGCATGGTTTGAAGCATGAGGGACTTGCATGTCAAACATTCCTTTTTCTTGGTAGTGGACGGCAATGATGGGCATGAATGACACATTTTGGCATTTTGTGCTTTGATGTTAGTAAATAATGTTAATAATATATTTGTTTATATTAAAGAAAGTGGTTTCATAAAATAGAAATAAAAAAAGTTAATGAAATAAATGAATAAAACATGTTTGAGGTGAAAATAACAAGGCCATTTCTTCTTCTTCTTGCCGTGAGTTGAGAAACAAAATAGAAACCTTTGAGCTTAGGGCATTCGGCAAAAGAAGACTTCAAATAAGGTAAGGTTCATGTTATTTTCTTTGAAAAGTTGTGAATTTTGGTTGGTTTTGAAGCTTGCAACAAGACCCATGTGAAAATTTTTGTGTTCATGAAGCATGTAGCAATCGGTCATGAGCTTAATGGGGTATATTTTGTATGTTTGATGATTTTGGGAGGATAATTGATTCTAGTTGAGTATGAATAAACTAAATGTGCTTGATGGCTCAAATGAGTTATGAAAGTTTTTATAAATGTATGAAAGTCTTCATGCTATGAAAAATTCGGTTGAAATATGGAGAATGAGAGCTGTCATTTAGGTTAAGACCAAAGGAATGATCAATAGGCATTAAAGGGTTAAATGTGTGAATTTAAGGTATAAGAACCTATAGGTATTTACATGGGTAATGTTAAAAATTAATGTGGTATATTCGGCTAAATGGGTGATAATGGTTTATAATGTTGAATTGAATTATGATTATGTACATTAGAATTAGATATAACAAAAAAAAAACTATGTGAATTTGGATGCAATATTACATTCGGCCTAGAGGCATTAGATGAACATTTGTGGAAATCTCAAAGTCTTGAATAATGGTGATTGTAAGATGATGTAAAAATCATTGAATTATATGCATAATTAGTTAGCAAAGTGATTAAGCTACCGAATTTAATTATTAAATGAGTTCTAAGCTTGCTGAATTTTGAGATGTGATTGGGAGTAAATTTGACATGAGCATATTTTGTTAATGATATATTGATAAATGTGGAGTTATGATACCATGATATGAACTTAATTATCAAATTGCCGAATGCGTTTATAATTAAGTAAGGTTAATAATAGGGCAATGAGTGGCTAGTAGAATCCAGTAGTCTTCTTGTTATATTCGGCCATGAGTTTGTATAATTGGTTTGTAATAGATTAAATTTGTTTATTCAAGCTCAAGAGCTTAGGGAGTCTAATTCGGAAAAGAGAAAAAAGCTACCTAACGGAATAGTCGATCTGTAATCGTTCGGCAATTTCCGAGGTAAGTTCTTAAGTATTTGAGTTTGATTCCTTTGTAAGTTTTAAGTGATTAAACATTGAGTAAATTCAATTATAATAGGACATGATGAGTTGATTTAACAAGATATGATGTGGCCATGATATGTTCTAAGCTCAAATGGTAAGTTCTTAAGTGTTTGAGCTTGGGAATTTAAGGGTAATTTGAAATAGTCTCCTTAGGACAGAAGCAGTAACGTGACTTTAGAAAATCACCATAAATTTATAGATTTGAATTAGAGGCTGAATGAGACATGAAATTAAAGCTTAATGAGTCTAGTTTCTTATAAAAGAAACCGTGTAAGCAAAGGAATTTCCGATAATGAGATACTTAAAGTTGTGTGAGACAGCGCAGAATGACACTATAATCCTCTGTTCTGTTTTTAGAAAATCATTATAAATTGTACAAAAATGGTTATAAGATAAAATTTATATGCTTAGACTCCTTAATGAGTTTTCAAATGAAATCAAATACAACACATTTTGAATTCTGTAAAATGAGAAATTTGATTCGTAGTGAAGAGTGGTCAGATTAGTCAAACAGTGAAATAGGGGAATCTTTAAGGAAAATCTGGTATTGATTGGCCAAACCTAAAATTCTGGAAATTTTATGGATGGAAGATATACGAGTCTATATTCAGGAAAAATTAACGGAAAGTGATTTGGAGTTTTGTAGCTCCAGTTATAAATAATTTAGTGACTATTGCTCAGGAAAAACAGCTTGTGCTGAATTTGAGATTGTGTTGTACACCTTGATAAACTTGTTTTAGTTGCTCATAAGCTATTGATTAAACCCATACGTGAATTCTAAATTGTGATATTGGAAAATGATAGATGTAGATTCAGCCAAGACAGTGTGTATACGTGAAAGTATATGTGGTATGTGAAGTATATTTGGATAATTGTGATGTGAATACATGAAAATCTATATTTTGATTTAGGATTCTATGTGATGGATGTGAACATGCATATATGTGATAAGGCCTAATGGCCGATGTGATGAATGTGAAAGTGTATATATGTGATAAGGCCTAATGGCCGATGTGATGAATGTGAAAGTGTATATATGTGATAAGGCCTAATGGCCGATGTGATGAATGTGAAAGTGTATATATGTGATAAGGCCTAATGGCCGATGTGATGAATGTGAAAGTGTATATATGTGATAAGGCCTAATGGCCGATGTGATGAATGTGAAAGTGTATATATATGTGATAAGGCCTAATGGCCGATGTGATGAATGTGAAAGTGTATATATATGTGATAAGGCCTAATGGCCGATGTGATGAATGTGAAAGTGTATATATATGTGATAAGGCCTAATGGCCGATGTGATGAATGTGAAAGTGTATATATGTGATAAGGCCTAATGGCCGATGTGATGAATGTGAAAGTGTATATATGTGATAAGGCCTAATGGCCGATGTGATGAATGTGAAAGTGTATATATGTGATAAGGCCTAATGGCCGATGTGATGAATGTGAAAGTGTATATATGTGACAGGGCCGAGTGGCCAACGTGATAGATGTGAAAGTGTATAAATGTGATAAGTCCCGAAGGGCATTTGTGTCAGTACTATATCCGGGTTAAAACCCCGCAGGCTTTATGCGAGAATATTATCACTGATTAATGTCCGTAAGCTTCGTGCTCGTACTATATCCGAGCTCTAAAGACCCGATGACTACGTGTGGGGATTTTGTCCGGGTAAGGCCCGATAACTTCGTGTGGAGATTATGTCTGGGTAAGACTTCGTAATAAGAATTGCTTATAAATATACTCAATGCGAAAGGTTAAACAGGTATGTACTCCAAGTTTATATGTGAGCTTGATTTGCACTAAATCATAAGGTAGTTATGTGATGCATACGAGAGCAATCTATGAGACTATTCCTATGATTATGTGACATCGGATCAGTGTGAGAGGTTATATGAAATCATACGATATATCTATGTCACATGAGCTCACTTTTATGTGAAAGTTTACCTGCCTATTGTATATGATGAGATGTGCATATTCGGTAAAGGGATGGTATGCCCGAAGGAAGAGTGAAATAAAAATACAAACAACTATGTTATAATTTGATTGTTATCTGTTGACACTGCTTAAAACTTACTAAGCATTGTAATGCTTACTCCATTTACTCTGTTTCCTCTGTTTTATAGATCTCAGTGCGAAGCTACAGGCTCGGGGATCGTCAGCAACTAGTCACACTATCACTATCCACTGCTTGTTACTGTCATGTTTAGAACTATTTTATGGCATGTATAGAATAGACTAGTGGCGGAAGAATATTTTTGGTTAATGTATATAAGCCATGCGAAAATGGCATCTTTTGAATGTTTACTTAGTGAAGTTTAAATTTTATCTCTGGCTGTGCTTAGAACTTATTTAAATGAATGATCTTTATTTCAAGAAAAAGTTTAAAATTTTACTGTTCTGACATGAGTTACAAGTCCGGTAATGCCCCTTACCTATTCTGGCGACGGTTACGGGATAGGGGTGTTACATTTCGGCATTTATCGCTTTAAGCTTATGAACGAGGGTTCGTTACACACCTGTTTTGCGATATTCCTCGACGAGATCTCCTACACGATTTCTCCTATAATCCATCGTTAATAATCAGCTTCCCATAATTGAACCAAACCAAAAATCATCTAATATTAATACTTACGCATTCGGCCACCATCCATAATGGCCTTAGGAATCTTACCTTGCCGCGATTGATGACTAGGTCTAGCCACTCCGGTGATCCAAGCTACTCCAAGTCAACACTACACCTTGCTGCTCCTCCACTAAATAAACCACAAAAATATTAAAAGAAGACCCCATAAGGCCTATACCCATATTCGGCCACCTCCCTAAACTAGAGGGGTTTCGGCTTTTGGCCAAAAGTTACTCTAGGAATCGTTTAGAGTTCGAGCACTTACCACAGTCTTTGTCCTCTTGAATCCGTATGCCTAAAAGGTAAAGGAATTGAACACCAACAATTGGAAAGGGAAGAAAAGGTTGCTGGTCACAAAGAATCGGCACCCCCTTATCTTCACTGATTTCGGCTTTTGTGGTATTTCGGTAGAAGTTGAGATAAGGGAAAGAAACAATGGTAAATGGAGGGAAATAGTGGGCTGGTTTGAAAGACGGAAAAGAAAGAAAAGATGGAAGAAGAGATGGTAGATTTGGCTGCAAAAGAAAAAGAGAGAAAAAGACTAATCCTCCAGGGAGAAAACGGCACAAAAATGCCTAAATGCCGAAAATCCCTAACTAAACCTCTCTGCCGAAATTCCCCCCTCCAATCTCCCTTATTCGGCCAACTCTATCTTCATATCAAATCCCTAAAATATCTCCCCTTATCCCTCCTTAATCCATGCATTTTACTGATTCAAATTCTCTTCTAAAGAGTTCCATTCAGCTACAACTCTTGTATGCACAAAGCATAAAAATTATCATTATTTTTGCCATCACAGGGAATCGATCCCAGGTCTTCCCCTATGCTCCACACGCCACCTTTTTAGAAGCTTAATGGCGTCACCCTTGCCACTTTACTAACGCTCTTTTTGTGATACATTTTACCCACAACTTTATAGAAGGGCACCTAGCCAAAACCCCAAACTCCTAAGTCCAAAATTTAAAAATTCCCCCGGGTTTTGGCCATCTCATGGGCCTTCCATAAGCCCATTTACATACCCAAATTATGAATTCCATAATCACATACCAAATTTTAAAAACTTACTTAAAATGTCAAGAATAGCGAAAAACCCAAAAATCAGGATGTTACAACTCTACCCTCCTTAAAGAAATTTCGGCCTCGAAATTTACCTGATCCAAACAGTTGAGGCTACTGCTGACGCATTGCCTCTTCGGTCTCCCAAGTAGCTTCTTCCTTGCCATGGTTCCCCCAAAGTACCTTCACTAATGGGACTGACCTCCTTCTCAACACCTTGACATCGCGATCAAGTATTTTCACAGTTCCTCTTCAAAGGTCAAATCTGACCGTACCTCGATTTCTGCAACTGGCACGATATGAGTTGGGTCAGAATGATATCGCCTTAGCATGGACACATGGAAAATGTCGTGAATACGATCCAGTTCTAGATGTAGCTCTAGTTGATAAGCCACCGGCCCTATCCGCTTAATTATTCGGTAAGGCCCAATAAACCGTGGGCTCAACTTACCCTTCTTACCAAATCTCAAAATCTTCTTCCAAGGCGAAACTTTCAAAAAGACCATGTCCCCTACCACATATTCAATATACTTATGCTTTAGATTGGCATAAGACTTTTGTCGATCCACCGCCTCTTTTAACCGATTCCTGATCACCTTAATCTTATCTTCAGTATCTGCTACCAACTCTGGTCCAAGTATTTGCCTTTCCCCCAATTCTACCCAACAAGTAGGCGAATGACACCTTCGCCCATATAGTGCCTCATATGGAGCCATCTGAATACTTGCTTGGTAACTGTTGTTATACGTGAACTTCGCCAATGGCAAATGGTCCTCCCAGCTGCCTCTAAACTCAATAGCACAACCCCTCAACATATCCTCTAAAATCTGATTAACCCTCTCTGACTGCCTATCCGACTGAGGGTGAAAAGACGTACTGAAATCCAATCGCGTTCCCAATGCCTCATGCAACTTCTGCCAAAACCGAGATGTAAACCTTGGGTCTCGGTCTGAAATTATCGATACTGGCACACCATGCAACCGCACTATCTCTGCCACATACAACTTGGCCAACTTCTGAAGTGAGTAATCGGTTCGGATAGGTATGAAATGAGCATATTTCGTCAGTCTATCCACAATCACCCAAACTAAATCCTTCTTAGAAGGTGTCAACGGCAACCCACTCACAAAGTCCATAGTTACCCTTTCCCACTTCCAAAGTGGTATTTTTACCGGCTGTAACAATCCCGAAGGCAGTTGATGCTCGGCCTTCACTGGTTGACATGTCAAACATCTCCTTACAAATTCGGTCACTTCTCGCTTAAGCCTAGGCCACCAATATTGCTCTCGCAAGTCTTGATACAACTTACTCCCTCCTGGATGCATAGTACAAGGTCCATTATGTGCCTCTTTCAAAATCATCAATCTCAAGTCGGAGTCTTTCGGCATACAAATTCTTCCTCGAAAACAAAGAACTCCCTCACTATTTAACCCAAAGTCTGGATTTTCCCCCTTCTCAACTTGCTGAAACCGAGAAACCAATGACTCGTCCTCCAACTGTTTCTTCTTAATCTGTTCTACCCAAGTCGGTCTTACTTGCCACCCCGCCAATAAACTTCCGTCGTCATACAAACTTAGACGAGCAAACATCGCCTTTAATTCCGCCACAGCCCTTCGACTTAGCGCATCAGCCACGACATTCGCCTTACCTGGATGGTACTCAATCGAAAAGTCATAGTCCTTTAACAACTCTATCCACCTTCGCTGCCTAAGATTCAGCTCCTTTTGAGTCAGCAAGTACTTAAGACTCTTGTGATCCGTATAGATGATGCATTTCTCCCCATACAGGTAATGCCTCCATATCTTAAGTGCAAAGATTATCGCTGCCAATTCCAAGTCATGCGTAGGGTAGTTAACCTCGTGCGGCTTAAGCTGTCGTGAAGCATAAGTGACCACTTTACCCTCTTGCATCAACACGCAACCCAAACCTACATGTGACGCATCACTGTACACAGTGAAATCCTTACCAGACTCCGGCTGAATCAACACTGGCGCTTCCGTCAAAACCTTCTTCAACTTCTCAAAAGCCTCTTGCTGCTTATTTGTCCAAACAAAAGGTGCTCCCTTCCTTATAAGTTTTGTTAACGGTGCTGCCAACACAGAAAATCCTTCCACGAATCTCCGATAATAACTTGCCAACCCCAGAAAACTTCGGATCTCTGTTATCGACCTCGGTGGTTCCATTCCAAAATTGCTTCAATCTTTCGAGGGTCTACCTTGATCCCCTCGACAGACACAACATGCCCCAAGAAGATAACTTCTTTCAGCCAAAACTCGCACTTACTAAACTTTGCATAAAGTTGCCTTTCCCTTAACACTTGCAACACTACACGAAGATGCTCATCATGCTTCTCTTTCGTTTCTGAATACACCAAGATATCGTCAATAAAAACGACTACGAACCGATCCAAGTATGGCTGGAATACCCGATTCATCAAATCCGTGAATGCTGCCGGTGCATTAGTCAACCCAAAAGGCATTACCAGAAACTCGTAATGACCGTATTGAGTCCTGAACGCCGTCTTATAAATATCCACTTCTTTAAATCTTAATTGATGATATCCCGATTGAAGGTCGATCTTAGAAAATATCGAGGCTCCTTTTAATTGGTCGAGCAGATCATCGATTCTTGGTAACGGATACTTATTCTTGATCGTCAGTTTATTCAACTACCGATAGTCAATACACATTCGCATAGTCCTATATTTCTTCTTTACGAACAGCATCGGTGCGTCCCACGGGGAAACACTTGGTCTTATAAACCCTCTATCAAACAGTTCCTTAATCTGAGCCTTCAATTCCACCAATTCCTTTGGTGCCATCCTATAAGGTGCAATGGGCACAGGAGCTGTTTCAGGTAGTAAGTCGATTCCAAACTCGACTTCTCTATTCGGGGCTAATCTAGGAAGTTCATCTGGGAATACATCCTAAAATTCCTTAATAGTCCTAACCAACTCTACCATTATCTCCTCAAGTCCTGTTTGGCTTACAAGGGCCAAGTACGCCTCACAACCTTTTCGAATCAACTTCTCGGCTCTTAAAGCCGAAACAACATTGGACAAATAATCCCTTCGTTCCCCTATGACCATTATCTCCTCATCTTCAGCAGTTCGTAGTACCATCCTCTTTGCAGCACAATCCAACATCGCCTTGTGCTTAGCTAACCAGTCCATTCCCAAGATAAGATCAAAATCCCCAAATGGCAACTCCATCAAATCTCTTTCAAAAATTTTATCTTGTGTCACTAGCGGTACTGCCCTAAAAAGTTTATCTACCTTAACCGAATGTCCCAATGGGCTTATCACTGATACCCCACTCACAGTCTCCTCAGGAAGCACATCCAAAGCCCCAGATACATCACAAGCAACATACGAGTGAGTGGAACCCATATCAATCAAAGCAGTGTAAGGCATGCTATGAATGAAGAACGTACCAGTTATAACATCAGGAGCGTCACCCTCCTCACGACATCATGTAGCATAAACCACCGCCGGTTGTCGAGCTTCGGCATGTCCAGCACCTCTGCCAGGTTGTAATATCCTGAATTAGGGCTTAATCGGAATAGTGGTTTTGTGACCAAAAATTCGAGATAGAAATAATTATTTTACAATTATTTTGATGTTTATGATATGCTTGCATGATTGTGTGAAAATTTCGTGATGAAATTCTATGTCTAAAGTGCTTAAATTGAAAGTAGGGACTAAATCGAATAAGTTGCAAAACTTGCATTCTAGAAGTTTTTAGTATGAAATTGTTTTGAAATATTAATGAGGAGGTCTTAAATAGCAATTTGACCAATTTTAAGTTCATGGACAAAATTAGGACATGGAGGGAATTTTTGGAAAGTTTAGTAGTAAGGGTATTTTGGTCATTTAGTTATTAAAATGAATTAAAAACAAAATTAAAAGCCAATTTTTGTCCATCTTCTTTATTAGGCCGAAATTTCAAGGGTTCTCCATAGCTAGTGTTTGTTTCAAGCTTCCAAGCTCCATAGTAAGTGATTCCAAGCCCCGTTTTTAATGTTCTTTACTTTTTTTGAATCCCGGAAGCTCGATTAAGCTTATGCTAGCAATAATTCAACCTGGGGTTTATATTTTGAAAAATACCCATAGGTGAAATTTGTGTATTTTGATGTTTTATGATAGAATATGGGGTTTTAAATTATATTAGACAACTTGTGCTACTCGGTTTTTAGTGAAAACGAGTAAAAGGGCTTAATCGGCAAAAATACCTAATAGTCACAAGTATATGTTAGAGAGAGAATTTGATGTTTCCATAAAAGGGAAAAGTGATCAGCATGTTATAAAACATAATAATAAGGAATAAAGTTTAATTCCCGAGCCTAGGGGTAAAAGTGTAATTATGCAAAAGTTTAGGGGCAAAAGTGTAATTTTTTAAAGTTCATATTAAATGTTGTTTTGATGAATGTATGTATTAAATAAGATTAATTTGGCATTATAGATCGAGGAAAAGAAAAGATTGTGGACTAAATTGCAAAATCTTTATATTTTGGTACCAAGGTAAGTTCATGTGTAAATAATGCAGCATAATTGTTATTTTTAAGTTATTGATGTTAATTATATGATATGATGATTTTTATTATGAAATATATGCTTTGTGGTTATTTTCGAATAAAATGCAAATTATGTGTATTAATTGTTAAATATAAAGTACTACAGAGTATTGGTTTTGGTATTTTACGGAAGATGGCAATGATATGTGTTCAAGAAAAATCCCATTTGAACCTTAGGAATATATTAGGATACAAGTGACATGTCACTAGGATGGTTGAGCATCCGAACTCGTTGAGTTGAGTCCGAGTTCACTTATGGATGCGAATGTCCGAGCTCGTTGAGTTGAGTCCGAGTTCGTGAGATGTAACTAGGCATCCGAACTCGTTGAGTTGAGTCTAAGTTCATTTATGGATGCGAACGCCCGAGCTCATTGAGTTGAGTCTGAGTTCACTTAGGGGCGGGTTACATGATTTCTTGATTACATATGTGGCACTTATGTGCAAATTATCCATGTATCCGAGTTATATTCCGATGTGTTCAACGGGTGAAATTTCTAGTGAAATGGAAGAACACTTAAGATGCAAGCAACGTTTTGGTAAGTGTTGTGAAATGGACACTTTGGACAGGTATGTTCCCTTGGGGTGAAAATAGATACAACAACGATAAGGTGGTAAGATGATGAATGATGTTTAGAAATGTGATATATTTTTTGGTGATACCATGCTAAAGTTGTTTGGTATATTTGTATTGTTATGTTACTTGTTATTTACATATGAACTTACTAAGCATTTATGCTTACTCCCTCCTCTTTATTTATTGTAGTTTTGAACGAGCCAGCTTGGAAATCGAGACGGGTCGAAGGTTCGATCACACTATCCAAAGGACTTTCATCTGGGTAAATGGCTTGTAAAACTTAAGTATGGCATGTATAGCAATATACTTATTTTGTGTAAATAATTTTATGATATGGCCATGATTGGTTGAGAAAATGTTTGATATTGATAAGTCATGGTGATGGTTAAATTTAGATCATGTTTGATATCATGGAAGTTTAATAGGTTATCTAGTTCATAACAACTCATGAAAAGATGAAATTTGCCTTAAAACAGAATATTGCTGCAGCAATGACATGAATTTGAAAAATCACTAAAAATAGTATAAATGGAATTAAATGATGAGCAAGTTATGAAATTGAATCTTAATGAGTCTATTTTCATATGGATAAAAAAAACAGGCATATAAATTATACTTTATGAGATATTTGAAACCTTGTGAAACAGGGCCAGAGTGATTTCTGGATCCTCTGATCTTAATTTAAAAATTCATAATAAATTGTAACAAAATAATTAGAAGTCATTCTTTATATGTACAGATTCCTTATTGAGTGTAGTTTTAGGAAAAACAAACCTCGTAGTCATTGCAATTCTGTATAGAGAGATATCTGATTCGTAATAGACAGATGTCGGAGCAGTCAAACCCTGAAACAGGGGAGAATTTAACTAATAAAATGTACTAATTGGCCCAACCAAAAATTCTAGAAACAAATTAGTAAATATATATATGAGTCTAGATTTGTGGAAAATTTACAGATCTTGATTTCAAGTTTCGTAACTTGAGATATGATTTTTCCTGTAACTGTGACGCGGGTAGCTAGATAGCTATGAATGTAGAAACAAATGATTTAAAGTTCTTAATTTGATAAATTATGTTCGGTAACCCCTCAAGCCCGACTCCAGCGACGGTTTAGGGCATGGGGGCATTACATTTAGTGGTATTCGAGCAGGTTTAGTCGGTTCTCGGACTACGTGTTGTATGTACGAATTTTGCTATACATGCCATATGTATGAATTGTGATAGTGTGACGGCTTCTGACCTTTTTAAATGATTTTTATAGAGTAAATGGATCCCGATCCAGCTGTGGCAGATGAATTAGAGAGTAATGCCCCAGCTCCGGCTGAAAGGGCAGCGCCGACTGAAATCCCACCCCCTACTGTTGGTCAGGGAGAAGGAGAAAGGGATCGGGAAGCCTTTCTCCAAATGATGAGTGCATGGTACACTGAGTTCGTTCGTACGAACCCAAATGTACGACCTCCCCCACCTCCCCCAATTCCTAAACCTATGCCTCTGATGCCTCAGGGAGTGGATATGACAAAATTTCATAGAACCCCCGTTGACAGAATTCGTAAACAAGGGGCTGAAGAATTTAGAGCAAATATTGATGATGATGCAGAGAAAGCAGAGTTCTGGCTTGAAAATTCTATTCGGGTATTTGATGAATTATCTTGTACACTTGTAGAATGTTTGAAATGTGCTACATCTTTGTTGAGAGATTCAGCCTATAATTGGTGGAAGACTTTGATTTCGGTGGTACCGAAAGAGAGGGTAACCTGGGAATTCTTTCAAGAAGAGTTTGGGAAGAAATATATTAGTGAAAGATTTATTGATCAGAAATGTAAAGAGTTTCTTGAGCTGAAGCAAGGTAATATGTCAGTCTCAGAATAGGAAAGAGAGTTTGTTCGATTGAGTAAGTATGCCAGGGAATATGTTCCTACAGAAGCCAAGATGTGCCGACGATTTGAAGACGGGCTCAACAAAGACATTAAAGTATTTGTCGGGATCCTTGAACTGAAAGAAATGGTAGTCCTAGTTGATCGAGCTTGCAAGGCTGAAGAACTACTTAAAGAGAAGAGAAAGGTAGAGGCTGAGACACGAAATTGGAAAAAAAGGCCAATGAGTAAGGCACCTTCACGCAACCCGGAAAGTCAAGAAATATGAATCCTCGTTCCCAAGTTTCAGCTGGGCAATCATATGGAAATTTTAAGAAGCGAAATGTGGGTCCTAAATCTCAGAATACTTCTGCAGCCAGTGTAGGGAACTCGAGATTTGTTAAACCCGAGTGCCAGCAGTGTGGTAGAAATCATTTTGGTCCATGCAGAGCAAATGAATGTTTTCGATGTGTTTCTCTGGATCATTTTATTAGAGACTGCCCAGAGAGAGCTGAGAAAGAAAAATTTCAGAGTGTAAAAGCTAGTGGTGCAGACTCGAGGGGAAGGTATCCGAGAAAAGCTGGAAGTGAAACAAGCAGTAAGAATGTAGCCAGAGATGCATCAGTTAGATCTGAAGGAAGAGCTCCGGCTAGAACTTATGCTATTAAAGCGCGTGAAGATGCTTACTCACCCGATGTGATTACCGGTACATTTTCTCTTTATGATACTAATGTTATTGCTTTGATTGATCCCGGTTCTACTCATTCATATGTATGCATGAAACTGGTGTCTAGTATGAATATACCTGTTGGGAACACAAAATTTATGATTAGAGTGTGGAATCCACTAGGCAAATGTGTGATAGTTGATAAAGTATGCAAGAAATGCCCTTTAATGATTCGGGGTCATTACTTTCCGGCCGACTTGATGTTGTTGCCGTTTAATGAATTTGATGTTATTTTGGGTATGGATTGGTTGACATTGCATGATGCTATAGTAAATTGCAAAGAAAAGGTTATAGAATTAAAATGTGAAAGTGGTGAAATCTTGTGGGTTGAACCAGACAAATCAGAGGCAATATTTAGTATGATTTCTTCGATGTCGGCTCAGAGATATTTGAGAAAGGGTTATGAAGCTTATTTGGCGTATGTAATTAATACAAAAGAATTTGAAAAGAAAGTTGAATCAGTGCCGGTTGTGTGTGAATTTACGGATGTATTTCCAGAAGAATTGCCGGGTTTGCCTCCAGTCAGGGAAGTAGAATTTGGTATAGATTTGATATCGGGAACAGCTCCGATCTCGATTTCTCCATATAGAATGGCACCAACAGAGTTGAAAGAATTAAAGTCGCAGTTGCAAGAGTTGACTAATAAAGGCTTTGTGAGACCAAGTTTTTCACCTTGGGGTGCTCCCGTGTTATTTGTGAAAAAGAAGGATGGTTCTATGAGATTATGTGTTGATTATCGGCAGTTAAACAAGGTGACAATCAAAAACAAGTATCCGTTGCCGAGAATTGATGATTTGTTTGATCAACTAAAAGGAGCGACATGGTTTTCAAAGATTGACTTGAGATCTGGGTATTATCAGCTGCGAGTAAAAGAGTTAGATGTGCCTAAAACTGCTTTTAGAGCAAGGTACGGTCATTATGAATTTTTAGTTATGCCATTCGGGTTGACAAATGCTCCTGTTGTGTTTATGGATTTAATGAATCACATATTTCGGCCATACTTGGACAGATTTGTTGTGGTGTTTATAGATGATATTTTAATTTATTCAAAAGATGAGACAGAGGATGTTGAGCATTTGAGGATAGTTTTGCAAACTTTGAGAGATAAGCAGCTGTATGCTATGTTTAGTAAAAGTGAATTTTGGCTCCGGGAAGTTGGATTTTTGGGTCATATTGTTTCAGGTGATGGTATACGGGTTGATCCTAGTAAAATTTCAGCCATTTTTGATTGGAAACCACCGAAAAATGTAATTGAAGTTAGAAGTTTCTTGGGGCTAGCTGGGTATTATCGGCGGTTCGTAAATGGATTTTCTATAATTGCTGCTCCTATGACTAGACTACTCTGAAAGGATGTTAAATTTGAATGGACGGAAGAATGTCAACAGAGTTTCGAAGAATTGAAAAAGTTATTAACTGAAGCACCAGTGTTGATACAACCCGAATCAGGTAAAGAATTTGTGGTGTATAGTGATGCTTCTCTAAATGGTTTGGGGTGTGTACTCATGCAAGAAGGAAAAGTGGTGGCTTATGCTTTGAGGCAGTTAAAACCTCATGAGAAGAATTATCCTACTCACGATTTGGAATTGGCTGCGGTGGTATTTGCTTTGAAGATTTGGCGACATTATTTGTATGGTGAAAAGTGCCGAGTATATACCGATCACAAAAGTCTTAAATACTTGATGTCACAAAAAGACTTGAATTTGAGACAGTGAAGATGGTTGGAGTTATTGAAAGATTACGAGCTTATTATCGATTATCATCCGGGAAAAGCGAATGTGGTTGCTGATGCTTTAAGCAGAAAGTTGTTGTTTGCTTTGAGAGTTATGAACACTCAGTTGAAAATGTCAGATGACGGTTCGATTCTAGCAGAGTTAAGAGCAAGACTGATGTTTTTACAAGAGATTTTTGAAGCTCAGAAAAATGATCAAGATTTGCTAGCCAAGAGAAAACAGTGAGAAGCTGATACGGGATCAGATTTCAGAATCGGTTCTGATGGTTGTTTGATGTTTAAAAATCAGATTTGTGTACCAAAAAATGATGAGTTGATTCAAAAGATTATGCATGAAGCACATAATGGTTGTTCGGCGGTTCATTCAGGCAGTACGAAGATGTATAATGACTTGAAGAAAATGTACTGGTGGAGTGGAATGAAAAGAGATATTTCCGAGTTTGTATCAAAGTGCTTAGTTTGTCAACAAGTGAAAGCTGAACACCAAGTACCTTCGGGATTACTCCAGCCTATTATGGTTCCTGAATGGAAATGGGATCGGATTACTATGGATTTTATATCAGGGTTGCCGTTAACTCCAGGGAAGAAAAATGCCATCTGGACAATAGTTGACAGACTGACTAAATCGGCTCATTTTATTCTGGTACGTACAAATTATTCTCTTAATAAGTTGGCTGAATTGTATATCCGAGAGATTGTTAGACTTCATGGGATACCTTTGTCAATCATTTCGGATAGAGATCCGAGGTTTACCTCACGGTTTTGGCAAAAGTTGCAAGAAGCATTAGGTACAAAGTTAAATTTCAGCACTGCCTTTCATCCACAAACTGATGGACAATCAGAGAGAGTAATTCAGATTCTTGATGACATGCTCAGAGGTTGTGTATCGGAATTTCAAGGTAGTTGGGAAAAGTATTTACCGTTGGTAGAATTTGCTTATAATAATAGTTATCAGACAAGTTTGAAGATGGCACCTTATGAAGCATTATATGGTCGTAAATGTCGGACGCCATTGTATTGGACTGAACTCAAGGAAAATCAGATTTATGGAGTTGATTTAATAAAAGAAACTGAAGAAAAGGTGAAAGTGATTCGAGATTGTTTGAAAGCTGCTTCAGATAGACAGAAATCTTATGCGGATTTGAAACGAAAGGAAATGCAGTTTCAAGTTGGTGATAAGGTATTTTTGAAAATGTCTCCATGGAAGAAAGTCCTTAGATTTGGACGAAATGGCAAGTTAAGTCCGCGTTTTATTGGACCGTATGAAATAATTGAAAAAGTTGGACCGGTAGCATATCGGCTAGCGTTACCACCCGAATTAAAGAAGATTCATGATGTGTTTCACGTATCTATGTTACGTCGGTATCGTTCGGATCCTTCACATATAATTTCATCGACAGAAGTTGAACTACGACCGGATATGACTTATGAAGGAAAACCGATTAAGATTTTAGCTCGAGAAGTCAAACAACTAAGAAATAAAAGTGTTACACTTGTGAAAGTGTTGTGGCAAAAGCATGGGGTAGAAAAGACTACATGGGAACCTGAAGAAACTATGAGAAACCAATACCCACACCTGTTTACCGGTAAGATTTTCGAGGACGAAAATCCTTAAAAGGGGGGAGAGTTGTAATATCTTGAATTAGGGCTTAATCGGAATAGTGGTTTCGTGACCACAAATTCGAGATAGAAATAAATATTTTACAATTATTTTGATGTTTATGATATGATTGCATGATTGTTTGAAAATTTTGTGATGAAATTCTATGTCTAAAGTGCTTAAATTGAAAGTAGGGACTAAATCGAATAAGTTGCAAAACTTGCATTCTAGAAGTTTTTTGTAATATCCTGATTTTGGGCCTAGTCGGAATAGTGGTTTCATGACCACAAAATCCGAGATAGAAATAATTATTTTATGATTATTTTAAGGTCTATGATATGATTGCATGATTGTGTGAAAATTTTGTGAAGAAATTTTATGCATAAAGTGCTTAAATTGAAATTAGAGACTAAATCGAATAATTTGCAAAACTTACATTCTAGAAGTTTCTAGTATGAAATTGTTTTGAAATATTAATTAGGAGGTCTTAAATAGAATTTTACCAATTTCTAAGTCTATGGACAAAAATTGGACATGGATGGAATTTTTGGAAACTTTAGTAGTAAGGGCATTTTAGTCATTTGGGGGTAAATTGAATTAAAATACAAAATTAAAAGCCAATTTTGCTCATCTTCAACCCCATGGACGAATATAGCAAGGAGAAACCATGGCTAGGGTTTTTCAAGCTTCCAAGCTCGATTATAAGTCCGTTCTAGCCTCGTTTTTAATGATTTTTACGTTTTTGGAGTCCCGGTAGCTCGATTTAGCTTATGCTAGCAATAATTTAACCTAGGTTATATATTTGGAAAAATACCGATAGGTAAAATTTGTGTATTTTGGTGTTTTATGATAGAATATGAGGTTTTAAATTATGTTAGACAACTTGTGCTACTCGGTTTTAAGTGAAAACGAGCAAAAGGGCTTAATCGGTAAAAATACCTAATAGTCATAAGTACATGTTAGAGTGAGAATTTGATGTTGCCATAGAAGGGAAAAATGATCAGCATGTCATAAAACATAAGAAAATAGGCTGAAGTTTAATTTACGAGCTTTGGAGAAAATTGTAATTTTTCCAAAATATGATTTTGGGTCAATTTGAATAATGTGAGTCCTAATTAGACTATATTTTAAATGATAGAGCAAGGAAAACTGAAATTCAGGCTAAAATGGGGAAAATACCAAGTTGTGGACGAAATGGTAAAAGTAGCCATTTTCGCATACGAGGTAACTTCATGTGTAAATAATGTAGCATAAATGTTATTTTTAAGTTATTAATGTTAATTATATGATATGCTGATTTTTAATCGTAAAATATTATGCTTTGTGGTTAATATTGAGTAATATGCAAATTATGTTTACTACTTGATAAATATGAATTGCTACCGAGTATCGGTTCCGATATTCCATGGAAGACGGCAAATGTGAGATCGAGGGAAAAAGCCCGTTTGAATCTTAGGAATAGATTGGGATACAAGTGACATGTCACTAGGATGGTTGAGCATCCGAACTCGTTGAGTTGAGTCCGAGTTCACTTATGGATGCGAACGCCCGAGCTCGTTGAGTTGAGTCCGAGTTCACTCATGGGCGGGTTACATGGTAGCTTGGCAACATATGTGGCATTTATGTGCAAACTTTCCATGTATCCGAATTATATTCCGATGTGTTCAACGGGTAAAGTTCTACTGAAATGAGGAATACTCAAGATGAAAGGGATGTATTGGTAAGTGTTGTGAAATGGGTACTTCGAACAGGTATGTACTTAACCCTCGGGTTGAAAACTCGATATAACAACAATATGGTAAGATGATAAATGAAAATGTGATATGAATGTCTTGGTGATGATTATGCAAATGATGTTTTCTGTTTGCTTATATGGTTATGTTACTTGCTATTTGCATGTGAACTTATTAAGCATTTATGCTTACTCCCTCCTTTTCATTCCTTGTAGTTTTGACAAGCCAGCTCGGAAATCGGGAACGGTCGGAGGCTCGCTCATACTATCCGTATACCATCTTGGCATAATGGCTTGTATATTTTGAGTATGGCATGTATAGCATTATAATCATTTTGTATATATGGTCTTATGATATGGTTATTGTGTGGTATGGAAATGCTTGGTAATGATTAGCCATTCCAATGGCTAATCATGATCATATTTGGTGTTATGTATGTCAAATTGCTAGCTAATCCATGGAAACCATGAAATAGGTAAAATTTACCATAAAAAGTAGATTCAGACAGCAGTAGTGATGTGAATTTGAAAAATCACTAAAAATAGTAGAAATGGAATTAAATAATGAATAAGTGATGGAATCGAAGCTTGATGAGTCTATTTTCATATGGAAGAAGCGAAACAGGTATATGAGCTATATTTTATGAGATGTTTAAATTTTTGTGAAACTGGGCCAGGGCAATTTCTGGATCCCCTGTTCTGATTTTTGAAATTCACCATAAATTTTACAAAGATAATTAGAAGTCATGATTTATATGTACAGATTTATTATTGAGTCTAGTTTTATTAGAGACAAACGGCATAGTCATTGAAGCTCTGTACAGGGAGTTATCTGATTCGTAATACATAGAGGTCAGAGTAGTTGAACCCTAAAATAGGGGAGACTTTAACTAATAAACTGTACTAATTGGCCTAACCAAAAATTCTATAAAAAAATTAGTAGATAGATATATGAGTCTAGTTTCAATAAAAATTTACGGAATTGGATTTCGAGTTTTGGAACTCGAGATATGATTTTTAAAGCGACTGTGATGCAGTTAGCCAGCTTGTCTGGAAATTTTAAAATGAATTGTATGAGCTGTTTAAGTAATGAATTAAATCCGTTAACACCTCGTGTTAGACTCCAGCAACAGTCTCGGGTACGGGGCGTTACATTTAGTGGTATCAGAGCAGGTTTAGTCGGTTCTCGGACTAACTAGCATGTGTAAAAGCTTAGCTATACATGCCACTGATCTGTGATAGTGTGATGTCTTCCGACGCGTATGAGTACCGTCTTATTTAGACAGGGTACTCTCCAACAGAGCTGCGCTGACCATATTCAATGTTATACGAAGGTATTTGAGTAAAGTTATGATTATGATAAGACTCAGTTCAGAAAAGTATGAATAAAAGTTTATGATACATATGTGATAATATGTGAGATGAAAGTTCATGTTGTGATAAATATCCATATTTGCTTAATGTTCATACGATGTAGTGTATGTGGCTTACTTGATAAGATGAACGTAATAAATAGAAAGTAGTAGAGGTATGAATAAAGGTCATAATATCATGATACGAATGAAAATGTCCTTGTCTTGATTTGGACGTCGAATGTTGATAAATGTTAATGATATATAATTTTTATGAGATAAAGGATTATAATGAAATGAACTTATCTATGTTAAATTGTTGGACTGAATTATATGATTGTAATGATATGTACATGATGATGCACGAAATGAAAGTTGTGATTGTGATGCAAATATCTATGTTTGTTTGGCCTTATATGATGTCATGAGCATGAATTAATTTAATTAAATGAATGGATAAGTAAAACTATCTAGAAAACATAGAATGTATGCATAAGTATATTGTCTAAATGGGACAATAGGAAAATTGGTGTAAGCCAACATGAATGAATGACATGATTTTGATGATGTTACTATGATGATGGAAGTTGTGTCATATGTGTATGTATAAGAAAGTCGAGTCAGAGGTCCTACAACCCCTCCCCCTTACCGAAGTGGTACTTATAATGGAATTTCATGAGATTTGTATTGAATAAGTTTTCGGTTGAGAACCCAAAGAGTACAGTGATAGAATAATTATAAGTATGATCAGAGATTGAAAATGAGCTGATAAGTAAAGTCAGAGCCAGTAAAGTATCGGATTGAAGTAAAGATTATTGGAGTTATGCACTGTCCCAGTTAGAAAAGGAATTCTCCTTGGTAAACCGAATTACTCAGGTGCAAGGTTGAGAAAAGTGTAAATCGAAATTTATTCAGAATTGGCCTTCTTTAGTGAATGGTTTAATATGAAATTTGTGACGGCAAAACTAGTTGGGGAAATGATAATTGAAATGTGAACTATCTGAGTGTGACAGTTATGACTGGACAGATTTAGCAGTCTCTTTTGAGATGTTCTATGTGTTTACCCGTTCTCAGAAATATTTCTATGGCTATTGATCTTCTGAAGAAATTCTTGTTATATGGGAATGTCTTCTAATTCTGGTGTTGGATGAAAGCATTGGTAGTCGACTGGTTTATAATTTATATTGCTCTATTTCATCGGGTATTCTATTTCATTTCG
This sequence comes from Gossypium hirsutum, assembly GCF_007990345.1. Lineage (NCBI taxonomy): Eukaryota > Viridiplantae > Streptophyta > Magnoliopsida > Malvales > Malvaceae > Gossypium > Gossypium hirsutum. Next base: position 60,317,612 of record NC_053436.1, on the reverse strand, counting down.
TCTGATAAGAATTGATGAGAGAATACGTATGATATTATGATTTTGTTTCTTCTACTTGATGCTTCATCTGATATATATGTATGGGAAGATATATTGATCTTGTTATATTTGATTTCAGTGGGATTAAATGATGTTTTCTTCTGGACTTTCTTTCTTTGAAGAATTATCGGGGTATTCTGTATTTTCTCTATGAGTTTGGTTTTCGATTCTCCGGCATAGTATCGTATCTTGGGTTTCTTTATCCTGGATCTCTTTATTCTGGATTTCTTTATTCCGGGTTTCTCTATCTTGGATTTCTTTATTCGGTTTCTTGTTATCTTTGTTCCATAATTGTCAATTACGACTCATGTTCGAAGTGGGTTCTTCAACTCGTGATAATCATGTAAAATATGACTATACTTCTAATTTGATCTTAGTAATGTGGTGATTTAGTATTGGGATTTTTTCTAATTTCTGTGTAAGGATTTGACATCAGTAAAGGCATAGGTGATAAAAGCGCGAGTTTCAGTCGGTATGGTAAATTATTTATTTGAAAGATTTCATGTGACAATTATGTCAGGATTATTTTCCCAAGTCTGATAATAGAATTTCATTTGTACGAATAAAAGAGTAAATAGTTTGAACGAGAAGTGTATATTTATTAGAAAAGAGTTGGATATTAGTTTAAGTCACTACGAATGATAAGGTTTCCATCTTGTGAAAGCTGAAAAGTTTATTACATGTTGACAGAGTTCGGATAGATGAGAATATTGGTAACCGAAGCGTCTGAACTAGACTAGTCTACATTGAGCAAAGACTTCCTGACTTTCAGTAATGTATTGTTGTATGAATTGTGATGTGTTTCAAGACAGTGAGGTAATGTGATAGTTTAGAGCATCTGATGTTACATAAAATCGGAGTTGTTAAAGGGGTTAAAGCCGAGCATTGGGATCTATCAAAATTATCCTTGTCAGTGTTGATATTGGGATGGAAATGAGAAGGATTATTCTTGAGGCCATATCAGAATTATTTCTATGGCGGAAAGAGGAAAATGTGATGTATCCTATTGTTAAATGTTTGGCGAGATCTATAAATCATATCTGTATTGAATGAATTCCTACTCATCAGATTCATGAAATTTCAGGTCTCTTTGATTGTTGGATTTCTTGGAATTCCGGTCTCCATTAAATCAAGTTGAGATCCGGGTTTATGTCATGATATCATGAGAAACTGAGAAGGGTTGAAAATTTAAGAACAGTTGAGAGTTGAGACTGTAAGCTTTAGATCATATGAGAAATTGAAGAGATGTATTGGAGGTACAGTCTAAGTGCAAGTCTTCGGCACGAATAGATATTAAAAGTGAAGACACTTTCTGGTAAGATTTTCGGGACGAAAATCCCTGAAGGGGGAGAGTTGTAATATCCTGATTTTGGGCCTAGTCGGAATAGTGGTTTCGTGACCACAAAATCCGAGATAGAAATAATTATTTTATGATTATTTTAAGGTCTATGATATGATTGCATGATTGTGTGAAATTTGTGAAGAATTTATGCATAAAGTGCTTAAATTGAAATTAGGGACTAAATCGAATAATTTGCAAAACTTGCATTCTAAAGTTTCTAGTATGAAATGTTTGAATATTATTAGGAGGTCTTAATAGAATTTTACAATTTCTAAGTCTATGGACAAAATTGGACATGGATGGAATTTTTGGAAAGTGTAGTAAGGGCATTTTGGTATTGGGGGTTATAATTAAAATCAAATTAAAGCATTGCTATTTAACATGGACGAATTGCAGGAGAACATTAGGGTCATTTCGTTTTTA